>NW_026944220.1:4881267-4917953 GCF_033297405.1 Parathielavia appendiculata
GCTCTCTCATGCTCTCAAAGCTCTCTCATGCTCTCAAAGCTCTCTCATGCTCTCAAAGCTCTCTCATGCTCTCAAAGCTCTCTCGACCAACTCCAGGTCTCCTTCCGATTGGTCCTAAATGATTGGCTCGTGACGTCCTTCGTTCCCCACTATCATCTGCAAGTGAACCGCCATTGTTGGCTCCCGTTGGTTCATATTGTGACACCTGACCAATTTCCTGGTACAGGGCTCCGATCCGCACGAGATTGAGGCACTCGCCAAGGATGAGATCTGCTTCCTAGACTCTAGAAGGTCTTGCCTTTACTGGACTAACGTTAGCCAGACACTAGTTAGTAAAGCATACGTATATGACACGGGAAGAGTGAAGGCGTATAGGAGGCAACCTCAATGACTAGAAAAAAAAGAATTAGACACAAAAAAGAGGAAAAATTGATGTATTCGGTTCAGCTCCACATACCTTGACAATCAAATAGGTGGGACCCTCCGTTTTTGCCTTCTTGCGCCCACTTCAGGAAGAGCCGGTTGCCTCCAGGAGTTTATCATTCCTTCGCAGCGCGGCCCGCTCAGCACGGAGGATCTTGAAATCGGCCGCTACGACGAGTCTCCACCAATGTAACGGTCTCAGGTAGTATATTGCAACTAGCTGATGACGACTCTACGAGTACACTGAACTTGGAAAAGAAAAGGAGAGACGACAGACTCTGGTAGCTCGCAAGCATACTTATCCTCGTAGGCGCGCTGGTCTGAGCGCGTTGCTAGAAGGTTCGGTGTGCTGTGGGGCGAGTGGGAATAGCCTCATCAGGGGTCTTGGTATTGGCCGAGAGTCGCCGAGGCTCGCACCGGGCCCAGCCCGTTACACCCGAGCGAGGTCCACCTAGATGCGGCAAGGTCGACATTAAGACGGCTTCACTCAGTTAGCGCCAGTCGTGAGCTCGGAGGCGGGCCACATATATCCGGGGAGTACCATCAATCTCGCCATCTTTTTTCTCGTAAGTGCATAGAATCTTATCAAATGTAAGAAATCAGTAATACATCAGTATATTGTACTAAGTATTGTGTCGAGATTTGGTTCACGAGAGGGGGAGGCTAGGAAAGGTGAGGGGGAAGAGAAGATATACTCGGTCCATTCAGTCTATACTCTATTACGCTCCTTTCGCGTTTCCAGAGCGACGAAGGTGCTTGTTAGCCTCCTCCTCTATGGCGCTCTCCAAGTAAAGCTGAAGGAGTGTATTCACGCCTTCCTCGTCCAGCTCAGAGAAGCGCGACTGCTGTTGTACCGTCATGTTGAGCCGAGCAGTGCGTTACAAGTAGGAAGGATTAGTAGAAAGATGAGAAAAAGGAAAATTCCGGGGGTTGAGCGGAAAGGGGGAAGGCCACGACGGCATGCGCGAGCCTGGCCAACACCGGAGCCTCTTCGAGGGTCGGATACAGTTGGTTCGCGTCCCCAAACAGCGGACGGGATCCTGGCGCCGAAGATGCACCGCCATCGCGAATGCGCGGGCGCGCGCTGGAGGACTTTAATGAGTGTGAACGAAGTAAAATGGGTGACGACTTCCTGCCTTCGTCGCCGGCGCCGTTTGGAGCTGTTACGGAGGCGGCCCTGGTCCGGGAATGCGAACGCGTTCTCGACCGGCAGAACTTTGGGCGAGTGCTAGCCCGGGCCTGCTTTAGTCATCAATTGCTGGCGTGCGAAAGGCGAGATTTTGCGACTGCTGTGATTTACCAGAGGAGCAGCTCTGTTTTGACTAACCCCAGGAATTCGACATGTCCCTGGGCCAGATTCCCCTGACTCTCTCCTTCCAACCCTTTGACGACTCTTCTTTTTACGCTCTTCATCCTTTTCCGTCTTCCCTGCATTGCATTGACAACCTCGGAGCCACCAGTGCCGCCCCCAACCTCATTTCAACATTCCAACCTCCTGCCCTCTCCAGCTGCCGGCCGAGGCCACATAAACATGCGCCTCTTCTCCGGGGTGGTGTCTTTCTTGGCGGTGCTATAGCCCTGCGTTTGGACCGTCATTGAAGCTGCCGGCGTGCTGGAGATCGACGTGGTGTTTCCGCGAAACGAGACATATGCACCCAGGGAAGGGTTCCCAATCGTCTTCGCCTTCCGCAATGCCCATCTCACGCAAGCATCTCAGAACCTCGCATTAGCTGGTTGACACGGTTCGCGAGCGACCCGAAGGATGGGCCCGCAGGCCCGGGCAACGAGATTGAATTGTTCGACACCAACTGGACCAGCCATGAGCCCTACTTTGTGTATGGCTTCGCAGACTTGCAGGCCCGCGAGGGTCAGTTTGATCTGTTTTGGATTGTCGAGTGGATCAGCTGCGACCTGAGCGGCCCCGAGTCCGCTGTCAAGGTGAATACGACCGAGATCTCGCAGCGGTCCATCGATTTCACCATCAAGAGCGGAGGGCAGGCAGTGGATCTCGTCGCCGATACCGCAAACAATGGTGGGACGTGCGCACAGCCCGGTGCCGCCATCAGCGTGACGGACGAAACCGTTTGGGTTCCGACGAAGCCCGCCTACTCGAACGAGTATGGCAACGTGACTTGCGCCGTACTGGCCTCCTCCAGCCCTACCCGACCGCGAATCCTTGCCAGGTCGAGATCAGCTCTGCTGCTGCCGAGAGCATATGGGCGTCCCTCACTGCACATCGGTGCAAACACAAGGATGCCAACGATACAAGCATTGACTGGCCGAGAGACAATGCCGCCGAGCGGTCGGCCCTCGCTAGCGTCGCGTGTTTGGCAGTTGCATTTGGAGCGCTTAGGTACCTTCTGCTGTGAACAGTGCCTCAAACCAGCTTCGCGGCTCACAACATTTCATAGGTACCTACCTATAATCACGTATAATACAAAATCATGGACGCTTTACTTGATTCTGTCGGAACGAAGCCGCCTTGATGGCTGCATTCAACGGACCTCGTTGGTTGATTGGTGCCAGCACTGCAACCCCTCTTCCTTACCTACTTAGTCACCTCTAGTTCGGTAGCGGAACTCGAGATTCGCAAATGGGCGTTTCTTGAGATTGTGGTAGCTGTCGATTCGTTGCTTCGGTGGTGGAGAAGTCGGCTCGGTAACGTAACTGGAGGGCTCGTCAGCTTGGGATAACGCCTGAGGCGCTACGTTCTCGGCGACTTACGTTGTAAACAGTCGACAGCTTTGCCTTTGACCGCCTTCTCGGCAAGCTGGGAGGTGGCTTCATCGAACATTACCCCTATCCCCGGCCCATTTATGTATCCACTGTTTTGCATGTTGAAGAAACGGACTTGGAGAGTTTCGCATTGCTGCGCGGTCGTTGCTTGACGCTGGAGATCCTCCGCGCAGAGCGAATCGGTGTCGACTGTGAGTGTGGGGTGGTCAGCGGTCAGCGAGCGTCAACCAACAGTTGTCAATGGTCGCTGTACCGATCTTAAACGCCGCAAACTGGAGTTTGTGACTCTGACAGCCCGAGATTGGGTTGCCGGTGAAGTAGCTGCCAGTCACCGCTTCCCACCTCTACCCTGGTGCCACCGCACCTGATTCATGGCGCATGCTCAAAGCTAGGCTGTCAAAAGAAGTAACGAAACCAATGTGATGACGCCGTCCGCGGAGACGCTTGGTTTTGGTAACGTGGAATGCGTACAGCTCGCCTGTTTGGCCTCGATGGACTTGACAACATATGGTAAGGTGTCGCCGTTGTCCGCCAGAAGATCGAAATCGTCCCGAGTCACGTTGGCCTCTTCGCCGTAGGGATTGATGTACTCTTTCGCTGTCTCCCCTCGGACTTTGACGACGGCACCGAGGCCTGCAATCGACGGGATGATGGCCATGATGTTCAATGTCTCGATACAATGATAGGAGGGGATCAGTACGGAAGTTCTGAGAATGGGAATGATGAATCTGATGGCAGTGCCGTACCTTCCTTCTCGTACCGTGGAGGAGAATGTTAAAGTTTGAGTTACTTGGAGTTAGCGTTAGAATTACCAACCCTAGCAGGGATGGCAGTACCACCTCGATGTCTGTAAGTGATCACGACCCAATGGGATTTACCCCTGGTTCGGCTTGAGGGAGGATATCCTATGAGGCGCTTTGGTGATCAAATCACATGATTCAGCACCGAAGTTTCATTCACTGTCCGATGACCATTGAAGTGGTGAATTTACCAAAGCTGTAGCCTGTAGGTCCTGAAAGTAGTATCACTCTTTAGCACGCAGTGCGGATTGACTACTTCCTTCGACGTGCTGTATCCATCTTGAAAAAAAAAGCCACAATGACGGCGTGATCCAGTACTGGAGTGTAGTCTGCGTATTCCGCCCAAGAGCATCAAGCCAGGTAGAACTGGCTCACGTTTCCATCCAGCCGAAACTCCAAAGGGCCCAGGGCAAGCGTCTTGACAAACTTGCGATCAAAGTTTTCCAGGCAGTACGTGGCAACCATATGAATCCCTAGGTGTGGCTTCTGGTCAGCAATCATCCTTCGACAACTCGAGCAAGCGAAATCAAAGGAGCCTCACCAGCACCAGCACCCCCCGCAGTCCACAACTCCCCCTTACTCTCCCCTTCAAAGACCTTATCCTGGATGACCCACCTCTGATCGAGCCACTCCACCTCAGGATGCATCTTCCTCGCCAACCCCAAGCACTCCCGATTCGTCGTACACTTCAATCCATCCAGCACCCCTGAACTCGCCAACCACATACTCCCAATACAAGTAGTCAACCACACCCTGGTCTTGGGCCACGCCTCCCTCATGAACCGAGCCGCCTGCTCCGGGCGGTGGCTCAGCAGCGGGCCGCCGATGAGGACGATGTCTAGATCGCGCGGACAGTCCTCGTAGGTGACAGTCGGCACAAAATGCAGGCCCGGCGTCATGAACCCCGGCTCGAGGGTGGTGGCGATGTAGAAGAACTCCATGTCGATGGCGTGAGACTCGAAAGCGGCGTACGCCGGCTGGAGGTCCTTGACCTGGGACATGTAGTCCTTGGACAGGTTCCCGAGGATGTCGATGCCGAGAATGTCGGAGAGCTGCACGGCCTCGAGCATGACGCCGATGCGGAGTTTCTTCGGGGAGGACGAGGTCATGTTGGAATTGGGGGTGGTCTACAGCTGTTGTTCTGCAAAAGGAGGTTTGTTTGGTCTGTTGGAGTTGAATGAATTGGTGCTCTCGATGCAGAACGGAAAAGGAGGACTGAAAGGTCACTTTATACCTGTCCGGCTCCCAAACATGCCGGAGGTTCTGAAGTCGGAACCAGACGGCATTGCAAGAGCCAAAGGCAACGTCCGACGCAGCCCGGGTCTCGCCCTGCAAAAGGCCGCTAGTTCTGAGACCATTTGAGCCGACGAGGTGCGGCTATGGCGAGGCAGCTAGCAAAACAAAGTGCGGCAGGTTACATAGGGGCGCTTTGTCCCGAGCGCCCTCGGAGCTTAGCAACTCGGGCGGAGCCGCGTGGTGCCCGGGCGAAGAGACGAAGAGTTTGGAACGTTCAAAACGTATCCGATGTCCTGTCACAATGCCCAAAAGTTCAAAGCGCCCGAGAAGTCGAGCAGATTGTGAAATCGCGACTTGGCAGGATCGGTTTCATGATGCAAGACGGTTTGACGGTCAAGGTTCATGATGAACAACGAGACTCTAGCTTGGGCTGTGAAATCTCAGTGGTTTAGAACCCCATCCGGAATAGGGCCCTTCGAGACTGCCTCAAACTTCTGCAAGAACACATTGAACGCGAAGCAGACACCAAAAAAGCAGGTATACGACGAACACCACCCGGCCACAGCCCAAGGAAGACACCTGACCCTCAGCAGAGGCTGCCCAATACGTGACACATCACCGCCTCTCGTCAGTCGCCACAAACTTGACGCTCTTCCGCCTTTCCCTCTCGGCCCCAATCCCGCCCCGACCGGGACTCGAGCTGAGTATCCCCGTCCCCGCCCTTGCCGAACTTCCCGACCCGGCCAACGTCTCCCTGACCGTCTCGACCGCCCTGCTCTGAGGGATATCATTACCGTCACTCCTGACAGCGGCACCGTGACCACCGCCATGCTTCCCGAAGTTTCCAACCATTACAACCCCTCCACCACCAACACCACCAAAATCACTTTGCTGCTGCTGATGATGTTCCTCCCCAACATGCCTCGGAAACCCGTCGTGGCCCGCTCCAGTCCCGCCGACCTCGGTAGCATTCTCAGCGCCCCTCCCCTCAGCAGCGACAGCGGCCGCCGCAGCGGCCGCAGCAACCGTCGCCTTAGCCACCGCCCTCGTCGCCTCCCTCACGACGCGACTGACCTCCTCCGTCCGGAGCATCATCCCATGATTCTCCTTGCTCGGCAAGCACACGTGGCCGCACCCATCCAGCGGACAACACCCGTCGCTCGACTCGGCGGCGCCGGGGGCATCCTCCAGGGGATGATGATGACGAGGATACTCGCCGCCGCCGCTGGGCGATTGTTCGAGCGCGGCATGCCACGCTGCCAGACAGGACGAGTGGCCTCCGTGGCCGCAGCCGGGACAGTACCACCACGTCGTCAAGACCGGTTCTCTGGTGGTGTTTTCTTCTCCTCCTCCAGCTGTGATCATAGACGTAGGAATGGTCGGCGCGGTATCGCGCTCCCCACAGACCGCACACGGTGCCATGACCGCCTTGCACCGCTCGCAATGCCAGACCGAGTCGGTTGACGCGGCCGAGCGGCCCACGTCGCGCGGCTTGTGACAGGCGGTGCAGACAAGGCTCGCCTGGACGCCCTCGTGCGCCGGGGAGAAGATGGCCGGGTAGTTCTCGCCCCAGGAGAGGAGGGCGCCGCCGGGCCAGCCCTTCATGCAGAGCTTGCGGAGGAGGGCGGCCTCAGCAAAGAGCTTCATGCTCATCAGCCGGGCGTGGTGCTGGCGGAGGATGGCGGCGGCTTGGTTGTAGTCGATGACCTCGTCTGGGAGGAGCGGTTTGAGTAGGAGGATGATGGCTGAGGCGTTGAGAGCTGAGGACTTGGCTTCGAAGGCGAGCGCGCGAGCTATGAGGGCGTAGGGTTGGAGAGGGGTGGATGAGACGACGGAAAAGCCCGAGGACGGATCGATCGGGTAGGGGTATGGCAGGTCGTCAGACCAGCAGAGGTAGTCCGTCTCGACAATGAAGGGTGATTGGTCGTTGCCAAGGGAGATGGGAGATTCAGGAGAGGGTGGCTGCTTTAACGGCGACTCGACCGCAAAGTCGGCATCGGTTTGTGATGGAAAGCCCGATTCGAAGCTGTCGGTTGTGGTTTGCGTGATGGCGTGATGCTCATCGGTAAATGCCGTCATATCCGTCTCGGTTCTGGCGAGCATCGTGCGATTGGACGGGACATGATTGCGTTCTGGCGACGACTTGTTGAGTGCCTGGCCCCTTACGCGGCTGTCGAACTCTTCTTCATTGCCGCTTCGAAGCTCGGCAAGAATAGCCGCCCTTGCAGCCTGGCCAGTCAAGCTGCCGTCGGAAGACGTGTCCAGACCTGTGGCTCGCCGACGACTCTCGTCCGAGGTAGAAAAGAGGTGGACATAGCTGTCATCAGAGTTTTGTCTCATCACGGGTTTTCTCCGCGTACTCGGGGACCCCGTGGCCTGGTAATCGTGCACCCGAATCGAAGTGGATCTTGGGCTGGGGACGTCGATTGCCCTGCCCATTGCTTCAGTGTCGTAGAAGTCGTATCCCTCCGTGCTAGCATGGGTAAGTCCGCTGTCGTGGCTCGCAACCGAGAGCGGTACCGAATCGAGGCGCTTGCGCGTGACCAGTGAAGGGGGATGCACCGCGGGGGGGAGAGTGAAGCTCTCCGGTTCAACGATGGGAGTGAGCTTCCTACCCTGTTCTCTCTCAGCCGAACATGTCACGCCCGGGTCGTCCGACACTGGCCGAGCAACTGGCGTGGGAACGTTGGAGGTGCTCTCGAGCTCCTCAGAGAGGAGTGACCTTGGGTGCAGGCTTCTGTCAAAACTTGCAAGCGACGAAACCTTGCGCGGCGTTTCCTCCCCGTCGAGTACCGACGGCGTCGGCGCTGCAAACAGCCCCGCTAGGGCCTTTGCCTTCCCTTTGGCCTTGGCCTCGCTCTTCCTCCTGGCCGAGAAGTGGTGGCGGTCCATCCGGCGGTCAAGGTGATACTGGGCCCGCCGATGAAGCAGCATCTCGACGGCATACGCAAGGATGCGCCAGGTTTGCGCGAGCCGAAATTGCCGCACATTTGCGGTAGCCCTGGCGTAGTGCTCAAGAATCGTAGCAATCCGATTCGGCAGGGGGCCAGCACCGGGTGAATAAGGGAGGTCCCTGTGCAGCGCTTCGAGGTAGTTCACGGCCAGGTATCCGTACACGTCTACGTTGGCAGCGGCGGGAACGTGACCAACGGCCATGGCCTGCTGAGGCCTATAGGGCCCAGTCGCCTTGATGGTTTGCTCGAGCGACATGACGTCCTCCAGTCCCGGACCCACGGGCGGTGTGGTACTGAGTGTGGCTGTGGAGCGGGTGCTAGGGCGTCGCCGCCGGCTGCCGCGCCTGTTGGGACCTATGAAGCTTCCGATAGCGTCGTCTTCTGAATCGCTCCGGCTGACGCTGACCTTGGGGGTTGTGGGGCTCGAGCTATAAGACGGCAGTGCGACGGCGTCGTGGTGCAAAATGTGTGGCCGCGGCCGACGTGGCGGGGCTCGCTCGTCCAGCAGCATGAGCACGTCACCCCGGGGGGAGAAGGCCATGGTCGACACAGCCTGGCGGTCAATGACCTTTGGTGCGAACGAGACGTCGCATTGGCTGAAGACGCCGTCCTGCCCCGCCGTCCACAGGAGGTACTGGTCGTGCCAGAGCATGGCGCTGGGCGACGTGTCAAACCGCTGGATCTCCTTGTAGGGCATGGTGGGCCGTGCAAGGTCCCAAATGTGTACCATGTTCATTCCGTAGCGCCTCTGGCCGCTCTCGTCGTATGACACGGCGAGCTGCGAGGCCCGTTTCCCCTGGGCCGTGGCAGACCACTGACCGGGACGCCAGGCAAGCGTGCCGGCAGGGGCCGGGATCGAGAGGGTCCACTTCGGCTTCTGGCGCTTGTCCTGCTTGGACAAGTCCCAGATGTTGCATTTGCTGTCGAGCCCCGCGCTGACGAGATGGACGCCGTCCAGGTGCCAAGCCATGGCGGTACACGTTTTCTCGTGGGCGTTGATGCGCAGGATTGGCGCGCTGGGCTTGCGCATGTCCCACTTGGACACGAAACCCTGCTCGGTACCGCAGGCAAAGATGAAACCATCCTTGGGGTTCCACTGTACATGGCGCACGCCGTCGGCGTTGCACTTGAAGGCCTGGATGGAGCGGAAGGTGGCGCCGGCGCGGGTCTGGGTGGGCTGTCGGACATCGAAGCAGCGCACGATGCCGTCCTGGCTGCCCGACAGGAGCCACGAGTTCCGGTGCGGGTTGAGGTCGAGCGCGTTGACCTGGCGTGAGTCTTCCCGGATCTGGACACAGTCGACCGGCGAGCCAAGGGCTGTGGACCCGGCACGCACCAGGTCGTACTGGAAGATCTTGCCGCTGGTGCCGGCCGTGAAGAGGGCTTGCTTGCCCTGCGGCTGTCCCCATCTCACAGCCTTGATGGAGAGCTGGTCGGCGACCGAGACTGGGATGCTGTTGCGCTGCGATGGCTGGGCGATGAGCAGGGCGCGCAGGTCGATGCCGTCCTTGACTGTGAGGCCATCAAAGACGACCGTCTTGAGCACGTGGCGGCCGGCTAGCACGGCAGAACGGCCATCAGGAGAACTGTCCAGGCATGTTATGGGAACACTGGCGGTGTAGATGACATCCTGCGATGCAGTCGGGCGGTAATGGGGCGCAAGCGGCGAGCTGGTGACGGATGCGGAGGCTCCTGTGTCGTGGGCCGAGTCGGGTGCCGTTCGGTTGCCCAGCAGCCTGCGCATGATGCTGCCCTGGTGGCTGATGCCGATGCTATTCATGGCATCGTTTTGCTGGCGTTCTGTTTCCTCCAGCTTATGGCGGCATTCTATCACACCATCGCCAAATATGGGAATGCGCGCGCAGGCGGACGCTGTTCACTGTTTTGTTGTTGAGTACCTTAGAGATGATGTGAGTTCCATCCAGTCCATCTGGATGCAGTGGAGTGATGGATCGATGCCAAGTTTCGGAGCCCAGGCCTGGAGCTACTATCGCATTGGCTGCAGTCCACGCTAACCTAATCGCCCCGCTCTACTGCACCGACCAGGGATCCGGAAAGACCGCTGGGAGGGGCCAAGATTGGATGCTGATTCATGGATGGTTCTGGCGTTGCAACCTGAACTTCCAACTCTAGGTGACATTCCAATGCAGCGGTAGCAAAATTGCAGCATCAAACGTGCATCGCCTTTTTTGCACGAGAAAGTGCATTCACCACATCACGATGGATCCAGGCAGACAAGCGATGATCAACGGTTCCAAGTCGCCGCGAACGGATCGAGGCCGAGACGTCACCGCGCCTCGCTACGATCCGTCGAACCGAATTGCGAAACCCTCCCGCCAGTTGCCTGCAAACGGCAACGTGGCAAACGCTGCGAGCAGATATCTCACACAGGACCAGCAGTCTGAGCAGTTTGTCGCCGACGAGGACAAGTTCGTGTTGAAGCAGGCAAAGAAGAAGGCCGACATCCGCGTTAGGGAGCAGCGCGCGAAGCCCATCGACTACCTGGCTTTTGGCCTCCGCTTCATTGATTTGGATCGCGACGCCTTCGATGACGACGACGGCGACGTCGAAATTGACTTGCCCGCCCCAGAAGCCGTGCTGCAGAGCCTGAATGATGCCCAGCTGAAGGAGCTGGAGGAGGACATCCGGTCATATCACACGCTCGAAGCCAACGCCACGAACAAGGAGTACTGGACAGCGCTGCTCGCCCTCTGCCTTGACCATCGCCAGAAGCGGAAGCCCCAGGGCCCCGAGGGACGAGCAGTGACTTCGGTAGCCTCAGACGTCGACCGGATCCTCAGCCCAAAGACGCTCGAGCAGCTGGAGGCCCTGGAAAAGCAGATAAAGGCCAAGCTGCAGTCGAACGAGCCAATCGACACGGACTATTGGGAGGCGCTTCTTAAAAGCCTGCTCGTCTACAAGGCAAAGGCAAGACTCAAGAAGGTGTGCGCAGCCATAAAGGAGGCCAGAGTCGGGATCCTTCGGAAGCGGGACCCGGAAAGAGCCAAGGCCCTGGAAGAATCCGGGGGATTCTCCGCCACCGTTCCCCAACTCTCCCCGGCCCCCACCAAGCCGATGGTCCGATCGGCCGCCTCGACAGCTGTCACCCAGACGAGTTCCAGCGCCGCACCGCTGGGAACCGCCCGCTTTGCGTCGGCTGGGAATGAGGACTTTTCTCTGGCGACCAAGGCATTGTACGACCGCGAGGTAGCCCGTGGCGTCAGCGAAGGCGAGGAGATCTTCACGGCGGAAGAGGCCGTCCCGGGAATCCAGAGACCTCTCTGGGCCGACAAGTACAGACCGCGGAAGCCGCGCTACTTCAACCGCGTGCTGATGGGATACGAGTGGAACAAGTACAACCAGACGCACTATGACCACGACAACCCGCCACCCAAGGTGGTCCAGGGCTATCGCTTCAACATCTTTTACCCGGACCTCATCGACAAGACCAAGGCGCCGACCTTCAAGATCATCCGCGAACACGGTCGCCGAAAGGGCGAGTCATTTGCCCCCGCCGGCAAGGAGGACACTTGCCTTATCCGTTTCATCGCCGGGCCGCCATACGAAGACATTGCCTTCCGGATCGTGGATCGGGAGTGGGATTACAGCGCGAAGAAGGAACGCGGGTTCAAGAGCAGTTTCGACAAGGTATGTCCAAAACACGTGCTTTCTTCCTTTTGATGCTGCTGTGCCCCTAAAATGACTTGACGATCGCGGGGGTTGCATGTCTCGGTCCCAGGCCGCGGCCCGTCCTTCCTCTCTCTCCCTGCCAATGCGCGTCAATCGCCGCATGTCTCTCACGACTGCGCCCATTGCTTGCATGCCGCGTCTTGATTTGGACTCCCCTTGCTTTGGCTGAAGCAAGCAGCTGACTGGTGGTTTACAGGGCATTCTGCAGCTGCACTTCCAGTTCAAGAAGGTATGTGACTGTCCTGGCAAGGGGTGCGCCACGAATACAAACCAGAGACTAACCACACATGCAGATCTATTACCGGAAGTAAGATGCCTCCCCGTTTCAGGGCCCCTCGGTCCCGGCACTGCATTGCTCTATCTCGGAGACGGAGCTTGGGAGCGGCCGGCGCTCAAAGTGTTGAATTGACCGACCAAGGCGACACCGGCCCGTACTAGAAGCCAGCTCACTGGGGAGCCGGCCGATGTACGTGTGTGATCTTTGCCGATACTGCAGCGGATGGACCCACTGCCGACGGAGCACAGGACGAATTAATGAGAGCTGAGGAGCGCACAATGTCCAGCCTTGCCTTGGTTGTGTGACACCCTGCCCTGACCAGGTCATCATACCGGCCATTATCTCTGTCTCCGCCGGGCCTGTTCCGCAAGATGTGAGAACATGCTGTCTTCTCCCGGACCCGCGGCGTGCAACATGATCGCGCAACTCTTATCCCCGCCGGACCAGATCGCCGTTCGGCTTGTCGACTCGACAGCAGGCCGCTGCGCATGGCTCTCGTTTATGGAGGTGGTGTTCTGCCAAGTCGTACGGGGAGGGACAAGAACGTTGTCCTGGTGAGAATTCAGACAGTGTTGCTGACACGTCCCTGTGCTTGCCTGCAAGTCACCAGGTCTTCCATCCACGTTCTTGGGCATCGCGGACGGCTCGCTGCTGCTTGCCTCGCGGCAAGCACCAAGGCCGCGACGCAAATGCTGAAGCTGCATGTTTCGACTGGCCTTCTAGAATGCAACACGACTTCTGCAGTCCAGATCCCCCAGATATTGCTGCCAGACCGCACGGTGCGGTATGCCGTTTGAAGGCTAGGCGTTGCATCGCCGTTGGTGGTGGCCAACCAACTCTCCCAGCATGTATTTTGCCTAGAGGTCATGATTGGCCTCTTCAGGCATATGGTATTGGCGACATGCACCTTTCCGGCAGACTTTTCTCTGGGTTTCCCGCCAGTTCTGCTCTGTCTTCGCAAGCGTCGGTCGTCTCGATGCAACAGACTGGCGGACACGGCCATGCGAACAACGGGGGCAGAACTCCGGAGGCAGAGGCCGAGCTCGACAAGCTGCATGGCACAATGTACTTGTTTTCAACTTGTCGAGCCGTCACCGCTCTCTCTCACTGACGGATTCCTGCTTGCCCTACCAACTATGCCGGGTTGGTGCGCAAGCTTTTTTTTCGGAAGATCCAGCTGCAGGACCAGGGACAGGGCAATCCATGTTAGAACCTCTTCACTTGTCATTCCTGTCCATCTTGGGGCTTGTCGCCGCAGCACACCCTGTGAGGACGCCATATTCCTACTGTGTACCGGTACCGATGGCTGGCGAGGCTGGCCAGCCCACCCCTCAGCCGTCCGACCATCACATCAACACCCGGGCGTCTTCTGAATCCCTGGAATGCCTAGACCAGCCACAAGCCCCCATCTGCGTTTGCATCCGGCTCTTTTTAGCACACTCGCAGCCCCAGGTACAAGCACAAGCACGCAACCACACGGTGTACACAACCCGCCATCGTTAACAAGAGAAAGCAGTACATGGCTGGTACCTCGCCCATCTCGCGCAACAGCAGCATCCTGCCGAACCCTCTCCTCCCCACGCACAGGGGTGGTACAAATTAGGCATGTTGCCTTCTCCAGGGTGCCCATGTAGATGCGCAGTACCATGCAACGCGCTGGCATCCCTCAACCTTGTACCTACCCCGTTACTTCGTCTTGCTCCAGCCCTCTTGTCGCTTCCCGGGGAAGCGGCCTTTACACCCCTGGTCCCCGGGTTACTGAAGGTACCGGGCTACAAGGCCAGTCTGCCGCACCCCTGCTCTGAGGATCGCCTTATCCGGCTTGAGTACATCCACCAGATAACTCCCCGTTGAAGACAGGCCCATTCTCCGGCCAACTGACCACCAGGCCTGGCTCCGATCTGGGACTACTTCTCTCTGGCCACCTCAATTTCCGGCGTGAGATCTCTGGCGCATCAAACTCGTCTTGTCCTCATATTCGCACATCTCGGACCATTGTCGCCTTCACACGTCTTTGTCCTCGCTCAGTCGAACAAGGGAGCCCACTGTGTTGTCGCCGTTTCCAGCGTCTGCAACCTCGGGCACGAACTCAACTCGCTATCAAGCCGCCTCTTCTCCCAGGACACTACTACACATCGCCGTTACTTCAACACATGTCAACGCTCTGCAGCATGGGGAACGCCTACGCCTCGCCCCCTCAACAGATGGCTCCATCTTGCCCCCCCCCCAATCCATCCCAGGCTGAGCACCAGTTGGTTGCGGGCTTGAGTGCGCTACGGAGCCATGATGGCGATTGCCAGGGCGCCTACGCCTCAAGTCTATGGAGCAGTTGCCTCGGATCGCAGACAAGCAACGATGAGTTCGAGCACTACACGCTGCACACCTCTCCAACCGTCAGCAGTTTGCAACAAACCAGCTCGGAGCAGTCTTCACCTCGCATATGGGACTCGCCAGAGCAACTGGGCCCGACGCCTTGGGAAGCAGCGACTGAGCAAGTGCAGAACCGCTACCGCGGCTTGGATCCCCAGCTTTCCAGTTATCAGCTCCCTGACAGCGGCTACAACATCCCAACATCATTTCCGGCCGATGCATCCCTCCTCCAGGCCCAGGGCCTCAACGGACAAGAGGAATGGCAGCGGGCACGCAGTCAAACCGAGCCATATCCTGCAGGCTACCACACGTTGTCGCAAGACGGGTATCCTGCGTCTCCTGAGAGCGGCCGTCCGTTGTCACCTTGCAGCACGGCACCTCGGTTCTCAATGGAGAACGGCGCTTCGGACTCTCCCGGCGACGATGTGAAGAGTCAGGCCGAGACGCTGGTCGGCATGGAGGATGCTCGCACGCGGACCAGGAAAAGAAGCCCAAGCCTCTCGCACGTGCAAGCCGATGGTTCAACAAAGCAGGAGGAGCCCTACGCTCAACTCATCTACAAGGCCTTCTTGAGCACCCCGCGACATGCCATGACCCTTCAAGAGATCTATCAGTGGTTCCGCGAGAACACTGACAAGGGCAAGGATGATACTAAGGGCTGGCAGAACAGCATCCGGCACAACTTGAGCATGAATCAGGTATGTCAGCCGCAAGCCATGGCCTGCCTGCATCTTCTAACAGGGATCTCCCAGGCCTTCACCAAGCGCGAGCGCAGACCCAGCGCTGCCAAGGACGGCGACGCAAGCCAGACCGACGGCAAGAAGTCGACCGAATGGTATCTCGAACCGTGGGCGATCGCCGGCGTGCAGAGCACCACCCGCTACCGCAAGGGCAACCAATCCCGCCGCAGCGCCGCAAGCCACGGGCTCCATTCGCGCGTCTACCGGAGCTACCCCGCCCGCCACCACCAACACCACCACCACCACTCGTTCAGCAAAAGGGGACAGGGACATGGCAGCAGCCGGGTGCTGCGCGGCGCCCGCAGCCAGACCCTGCGCAGCAACAGCAGCACCTCGATGCGCCAGCAGCAGCAGTCCTACCTCTTATCCCCGCACCGAAGCTCACCCTACATCAGCCACGGCATCCACCAACACCACCTCGTCATCAATAACCCTGTCTCCTCGGTATCGCCGGCCCCCCACACCGCCCCACCCTCCTTCTTCCCCCGCCAGCACTACAACAGCCCAACTAACACCACCAACACCGGCATTGAGTACGACTACCCCGACCCGCAACTCTTTCCCCCCGGTACTTCCTCCTCGTCCATGTCTATGGTACGCAGCACATCAAGCGAGCCCTGCGCCGCCGACAACGAGCCCGTCACCCCGGAGTCGCTGCACGCAGTTCCTTACGCAGCAAAAGTCGGCGGTGACGGCGGTCTCATGATGGATGGCGGTCAGGGGGATCAGTACCACTACACTGGTTATCACGCTTATTTCCATCCTCATCATCAACAAAATGCTGCTGCTGCAGCGGTGACAGTGCTGCCGCAGGTGGTGGGCGTGTATGACGATGACAGCATGGAAGGTGTTGTCGGGCCGCTTCATCATCATCCGGGGTGGGTGGGTTCTACTACTACGACAGGTGTGCTTCCCGTTGGGGTTAATGAGATGGTGGTGAAACAGGAGATGGATGGGATGGCGGTTTGTGGTGGTGGTGGTGGTGGTGGTGGGGAGCAGCAGCAGCAGCAGCATCTGGATGGGTATCAACTTGATGGTGTGTACGGTATTGGTCACTAGTGAGCTGCTGCTGGTCTTTAGACGAGTGGATGGGCACGGCGAATAATGATAATGACTTTGATGGGCGGGGTGGGGTTGGGTTGGTTGTTGTTTTCTGGTTATTATGGTTTCTGTGGTTGGCTGGTTGTCGTTTCTGTGACTGTACACTACGGTACGTTTACATTTTTGGGTACTTTTCCTAAGTAGACTGGAAGCTTCTGAAAATTGCGCTTTCTGTCGGCTGGGACGCAATGGAAGAGCTCTGCCTCTTGGTTGTGGAAGGAATCCCCCTTGCAACTGGTAATGGGAGTTCTTGAGGCCTGGCGAAAAAAATGGTCGGATCACGGGTGAGGGGACCACAGAGCTGGGCGCTCTTCTCCGCTGGAGATCCCTGACGAATCAAGACAAAAAGAAAGATATTGGGTTCTGTCACTTTGTCCTGGCTCAACGGCGACTTCTTGGCTCAGTTGGCTTCTTGCGCAGCGTGTCTTGGCAGCCTGTGCTGAGCCCCGACAATCGTCGCCTGTCGAGTGATACATAGTTACTACGGAGTAGTAGGTATGTACAAATCTCATCCTGGGAAATCTCGAGTCGAGAACAAAGGACGCGGGTGCGACTTGGGTCCTTTGGCAGTGACTCGCAGCTTTTGATGGCGCCCCGCGGCCCGGGTATCGGGAGGCCACAGCATGCAACACTGAGTGGTGTCTCAGTCTCCAGTCGGCCGTTAATACCTTACACGTTTCAGGGCAGGTTCATAGAGACTTGTTTCAACTCTTTGTCCTTGGGAGTTGCCTGGCATGCCGATTCCAATTTGGTCTTGTATTACCTGAAATAGAAAGCTGAGAGGGTGTTGAAGAACGGCCCACGCCACGCAAGTGCAGAAACGGGGACTCCCTCCCAAGGTTTGGCAACGAAACAAGCTCCAGCCGCAGAGCGGTCAGGCAGACGGACAGCCTTGGCGCACCTGAACAAAGTTAACACAACCGGCTGGTGCCGGGCCCCCCTACGACATCTAAGATCACCATCCAGACCAAGTTCTCTCCTCAACTTCTTGCTCAGTGCCAAGCACCGAAAGCGGCATCAGACCTTTAGTTCGACGCCATGGACACGCCACACCTGGCAAATGCGGAGCGTGATTCGCCTGGCGGGTGGCCGCGACGGTCGTTGGCCGCGGAGAGCAGATTCAAGCCGCGACTGGCTAGATGTGATGTGTGATGAGTGACGGATAACGTTATCGTAATGGCTCTCCTGAGTTGTCTGCGGTAGAGTTTTGCCCTGTCTCGACGAGTCCGTAGCAGCGCCCCGTGTCGCTGTCATGAGTTTATGATGCTATCCTGCTGGGATCGAGAAGCCGTCATCTTTCATGTTGATGTGACTGGTTGAAGGTTCCATTTAAGCGCGGCTGCCGGCACAGCGCGGCAATTAGTACTGTACCTACGGATTAAGGTGATTAAGTTTGGCATCGAAGCTGGAACCGGCATCGCTGCGGCCCATTGCCGGCCAGTTTCGGGAAGGTAAGGCGGTGAGTCCAATCAGAAGGGCCGATGCAGGACAATGCCGGTGTCGAATCGTGGCTGCTTCGATCTCGATGGAAATGGCGGGGTAAGGTCTGCACTACGACGCTGCAGTGGTTGGTCCCTGCCGAACGCTGCGAATGCTGAATCAGGTCTTTTAACAGCGCAAACTGCACACATGCACTCTTTGCTTCTGTGCGACGTCAATTGTGTCAAGACAAAATCTGGCTTGCAGAAATCCTTACTCCAGTCTCTCCGGCAGAGCGGACTATTTTTGTCATGTAAGGTGGATATCCATCATTCGGTCTCCATGAAGATTGAACATGAATGCAGCGTTTCAGGGCCTCTTTGGAGGGTTTGAACCAACGCTCGAATGGCAAGATGCCGACAATTCGCGACAACGCTTTCCGCTGAGCAATACCACGGCACCCTCCTACCACAGTTGTCTCTCAGTTCCACTTTCTGCACCGTCTGCCTGAAGGCTGATGAATGGCACCCAAGCTCTAGCCGGAACATTTCGACCGCACAGCGCCATCTACAACTCAGATCTCCGACATCTCGCATCAGATGCGCAACGGGAACTGGGGCCGCGACACGATGCACCGTTCGATAAGGAGCCTAGAAAAACAGGACGCGCTAGCATCAAGCCAAAGCAATTGGGTGGCTGTCGATTGTTCTTCGTTGTGGGTGCTATTCTCAGTGTGGGTTGTCCCCCCGTCTTCAGGAATCGTCCAGATGCGGCCGAGGTTAAGAGGACTGTGGCTGTGTCATCAGATTCTTTGATTAGCAGCACCCTGAAACAATGCTGTGCCACCTGGTTTGGCAACCCTGCGGCTGGACCGTTGGGAGCTGAACCGTCTTTGAAGAGTTCCGGCCCGGGCAAAGGCCGTTCCTTTTCGGGCCTGTGGAATGCCCGGAGCGAGTCAGCTCCTGGGTGGTAACACACACACAGCCTTGCGCCGATTCGAGTAAAGCCCCATGCAGGCTTCAACTGCCTTGTTGGAGAGCGTCCAAAGACTCCATCTTAATGAGGTACGTATGCAGGGCCCTGCCGACATTGGTTTTAAACCATGCCACTACCGGCGTCGTCGAGAGAGAGCCGCCCGTGGCGCGCTCCCGCTCGGCCCCGAGTAAGCCCGCAACCACCGAGTGAGCTCCACTATATCCGGACCACATTGATGTTTCCGCAAGCATGACGCATTAAAAAACTTCAAACGACCCCAATGACCGGCGGCGTACACAGTGAAACTCATGTTGTCAGCGCTGTAGCCGTATGTCTTAGACCTTCCATGCATTCAAAGCATTCCGAATGCCATGCATTGACTAGGAGTCGGTGCATGTTTCTCGAACACTTCAGGTTTGTCGCCAACCGACTGTTGGGTTTATGGACGACAAAATACCAACAACGTCCGATCATAAGCGCCGCGTTGCGTTTCTCTTCAGTCTCTTTTGCGACACCAACACCAGCTATATGGCTCCAACGATCCGGCCATCTCAGACTTTTGGGATTGCGCTGCTCGTGCTGAGGTCGACAGTTCGCGAGCTGGGCCTCTTGGGGTTCCGATAACTACCGGAGACTTGATAGCTGACATATTCATCGGAGCCGATCTCATGGCGAGAGGAGCGAAAGAGCATGTGCACGGAGAAGTTAATGTCAGAAGTGACTTGACAAGGGGGAAGAACCTCGCCTTGATGTCACGTTGTTGACTAGCCCGCAGGGCTAAAACACATCCGACAAGTGGTCCGAACATGGCAAGGTTGGTTAGGCCGCTGTGGCTCGCGCCAATTTCGACATCGAGACCCTGAGTTTGAAGCTGGTGAGACTATTTAGGCAGTGCGATGCCCGGGAGTACCCATGGCAAGAAGTGCATTCTTGCGCGCGGGGACCCCCGCACTGTCTGCAAGGCTGAGTTGGGCCAGACGATGGTTGGCCAATTGAGGAGGGGTAATGAACTCGTTCGCAGTTGGCTGCGGTTGGCATGTGCCACAAGTGGTGCGAAGCCAACCGGCCCAAAAGGCGCAGTGGCCGCCTTTAATCGTTCGCAGTTTGAAGTATGTGGTTCGACTCCAAGCCCATCTTATGCAGTGCATGACTTTCCTCTCTCTGCCGGAACCGCGCTTTCAACCGGGTATTGGTTGAGAAGCCTCTCGATAATTTTTTACATAGTTGTGACATGCTCTGTTTCTTGTCCCATTGAGGAACGGACGTCCCCGACAAATGCATACAACTCGACTGGTCCCGGTCCCAACAGCCCACACAGGGCTCCTGCGGGTACGGTAAGCTGAACGAATCACACCCCTCTGACCGCCGATCGCCGTGGCGTATGCCACCCGATCGAGATTGGATCGGCTTGGTCAACTGGTACCCGGGGATCGGGCTAATGCAATGTCCTCGACGAACCATGATGTCTGTTGTCTGGCATCTTGCGGGCGACCGTGGCATCAGTTGATCGCTGTTGCAACTCAACCTGCAAAGACGAGTCCAGACTCGAACTGGGCTGCAGGCCGGACTTCACGTCTAGCATTTGCCAATGACGTGGTTCTTCTGACGACGGTCACATCATCGGGTGGGTTGAGCCAACTCCGGCACCGAAATGAGGACTTCAACCCCTCGGGCCGATAGTTGAAACGGAATGCATCGCGAACAGTGCTGCTCTGAAAACCAAAGGACAGTGCCGTTGCCGTCGAGAAAGGCAAGGAGTGTCTGCTCCGACAGTTGACCCACTCTTAACGCATCTCCCCAATCTCTCCCTGTCTCCATGCAGCCTGGCGAACGAATTCAATCTGGTTTGTGCATGTCTGTACGCGACAGGTCTGAACGATCCGTAAACGTCTGCTTCCCTCAACTCGCACAACAGGGCAAGTAAAGGCAAGCCACTGCACTACCAGACGACTCAATCATTCCCACGCTTTAGCGTCGCATTGAAAGCCTCAACTGCCGTCAGCAACTCAAATTCAGCCCCCTGTCAATCTTGCAACTTGAATGCCACACCCCGCTCCCTATTGCCCAAAAAAACCGTCCGCGGCGTCCGGTAGGCCGCATGCCGCAGCCGGGGCACTCACTTGCAACCGCGGGGCCCAGCCGACGATCGTTGTCGACGGGCCGACTTCGCTGCGTGAGCTTCTCAATCACAGCCCCGCCCTGTAGACCCAGACGTCCAATACCCGATTCAGGTGCAGTAGCACCATGCAGGCGCCCGATCCGTGGTGCCCGCCGGGCTGCTGTCCCGGGGCGCTGCCGTCCGCCGGAATCCAGGCGCCACGTGGGGGGGGCTATTCGTTTTCAAAGACAACACCGCGGCCGAATTCTTGCCGAAAGGTGTTGAGGGGAGGTGATTACACCTGTCTCAGGCTGTGTGTCTGAGACAAACAGGAAAAGCCAAAGACTAGAACCGGAAGGACTATGCGCATGCCGTTGGGTTTTGATTCGATCGTCGCCTCAGACAGCCATATCATGGGGCTTCTTGTGTTCGACCTGTCTGTTCTTCCTCGTCGTTTCACTTCACTGTGATGTGATGCAGTCTGACAAGCGGGAATGGATCAAATCATGCCAGGGAGAGATTGAATCTGCAGGCTGCCGGTGACCTGTCAGAAGTTGATGCTGTGGAAGCGGTTGCCCGAGATTTGGGTCCCGTCTGATGGGGTCGGAGCCTCAGGGAGGATATCCTCGACCAGCGTAAGGCGGCCACAATGAAGCACCCCTCAAAAGAGTGAAGATTGCTGACAGAGGAGCTTCTGAAGGAGATAGGCCCTCTGCTCGAGACCACAACCAGCAGCTGTCGGCCGCAACGGTAGAGATGCTCAGTGGACTTCTGAAAAGCCGGCGCAGTACAGCTGGAGAGGACTCGACGAAAGTCTCACAAAAAGACATCCCGCCACGGCAGCGTCAGAGGTGCACGGCCAAGCTGCCGAGGACGCTGAACGGGAAGGAGGCCGTGTTGATCCCATGCGGCTAATCCGATGATCTCCCGGGTCACATGCTCCTTCTTCCGATGTGATAACCGGCGGCGGCAGCCTCTTCTGTTCGGCGGATGGAGCTGAAATGGCAAAGCCCTCAATGTTTCGGGCGCGTTTCTCTGCGGCCCGGATATCAAGTGTGCGGTGGCAGCGCCCATGGTAGAGTCGAGCCCATCTCCGGTAGCTTTTCACCCGCAGGCGCTTATCTTCTCCCAAATCGAGACTGAAGTGCAAAGAGACTCTTCGGCGAGGGGACGCAGTCCGCCAAGGACTGCGAGATGTCAAGGGACCCTCGCTTTCCGCTATGCATCCAGCCAGTCCTCACGCTAGGTTGCCCATTGTGTAGGGAGTCGGGACTGGTCTGGCCAGCAGACCAAAGGGGTAGTTTCCTTCTTAATTGTATCTGACAGTAGGACACCAGCCATACGCTGGATCTGTCTCTGCTACGTCTGATTTCGCCGGTTGCATTGCCAGGTCCATATTAGCCCTCCAGAGCATCACCCCTCTCTTTCCGATCGTTGTCAGCCATCCTCGCTCTCTTCATGGGGACCGAATAGACGGTTCCCCTTCACAAAGATGAACCAAGCATCGGCTGTCACACCAGATCACGCCGCGGCCCCCGGCCGTAAATCGCATCGACTCGGCGCTTGCTGCCGTGCTCGTTTCCTGCCATGCCGGGTGCATGCCGCGCGTTCATTTGTTTTCCCATTTGGGAGGACGACGTCCCAAGAAGGCCACTCTCCATTTCCCTTTCCGCTCGTGCTGGTTTCCTAACTGCCCGACCGTGTTCCCTTTTTGAATCGATACCCTTGACGCCCGGTAGCACCTGGTCTCTCGACCAGCCCAGGGATCGTGCAGTTTCGCTGTCCGGGGCTTCATGTTGCGTCTCACGACGCCCATGCCATGTTCTGTTCAGCCAGATGGGCCGGCGCGTAGTCGCAGGACGCATGGTACTTGACTGGCCGGCGACACAAGAATCGCATGTACTACCATCCTAGGAAGTGGTGACGGGACAGTCCCGTGTGGGGGTCACCGGGTCATCGGCAGGTATTCGCAGGCCGTCTTTGACGTTCTGAGAAGCTCAACCACAAAGACCTGGTCATCCTAAACGTCGGGATTTGCTCGTGCGAATGTACAAATACTCTTGGCCTGGTGTGATGGTGTCGCCGCGACGTGGAAATGTGGCACTAGGAGAATGTGTGCTTGCGGCTCCTCTGTGCTTCTGCTGATAGAAATAAAAACCCTTGTGCGGCAAAGAGCGCGGGTACTGTTCCGGGACTTCGGCGGTCTCGTAGCCCAGACCACTATGTGTGCGGATTTGAGGTCGTGTCAGAGATCGGCTTCCGATTTCGAAAGTCTCAACTGGTTCATGACGATGGAGTGGTAACGCAAGGGTCTCTTGTACAACCAGGTTGACACATCTCATGTTTTGACCCAGTAGTTAGCTGTAAGAAAATCTGGCAACATAGCGGTGCTCCAATATTCGTGAGTCCCTAGAAAGGTGATACTCAAAACTTCCGCTTCTTCTTCGCCGGCCCGGCAGCGGCGCGCTTCTCTATCTCTTTCTGCAGCTCCGCCCGCTTGCGGTCTGCCCGTTCCTGTGACGTCTCCCGTTTCTTCTCCTTGGTGTGTTGGGAGGGTGGAGTCTTGCTTCTTCCCCTAGTATCGTCGCTCTTGCTTGCCGATGCATCTGGGCCGGGTCTCGCGGCCTTCTTCCCAATGGTTCCGAGTTTATGTCTCCGCGGCAGCTGGCTGGACAATTCCGGAGGCGGTGCCGGAGACGGTGAGCGCGTGGATCGGGCGGCTTGTGTCTCGTGCTTCGCTTTGCCCCCAATACGGCCCAGTCCACCCCGTCTAGGTGTTGGCTTTGGAGACGGTGGAGCAGGGGAGCTGGCCGAGTCGTTTCCATCGGCTTCGGAGGCTGTTTCTGAATGACCATCAGTTGGAGGCACCTGCTCCTTCGATGACCTCAGCGACATGCTCGGGGGCGGAGGAAAAGGTGATGGCATTTTCTGTCTTCCTATTGCCCCAAGCTTGCCGCCTGATGTCTTGGCCATGGCCGGAGAGGGCGAAGGCGCGCCGGACTTGACAGCATCCTCGCCATCGGACGTCTCGTCATCATCAGCTGCTGGTGGAGGGCTGCGACGTTTCCTTGCGGGGCATACTCCTGTTGGGGTCGCCTGGACCTGAAAGTCGTCCTCCTCCTTGCTGGGCTCGGGCTCCGGGGGCGTCGAAACCGCCTTTGGGTCCTTACTCTCTGAACGTTCCGATAGAATGACGTTTGTCCCTTTGGCGAGCTTCGTCCACCAGTCGTTCAGGATGGCCGATGCCTCCAATTCCAAGTCTGACTTGTATTCCAATCCAGAGGCACCAAAGACAGAACTCAGGAGCGCAGAGACTTCGGACGACTGTGCGACAGGATGCAATTCGGCCGTTCTGCTCCTAAAGTCGGATTCTGAAAACGGGGCGAGGCCCTTCACTTTGCTTTCAGCGGCGGCTCTGGTAACCTTGCGCTTCCCGGAGAGTGCGTAGAAGACGTGCTCGAGACCGGCGCCGGTGGCTTCAAGCTTGTCTAGCAGCCTGTTGATGACAGCATCCTTGTCCCGGAGGAAAGAGACAAGCTGATCAATCTCGCGCGTGCGGGCCTCGTGTGCTTGGATCATGGGAAGCACAAGTTCGGATGCAATAGCCGATTGGGGACACTTTTTCAGGAGAAACGGCCACTTGAAGGGCCTCAGTGGCTTTGGCAGCACACAGGTGACGTGGACAATGAGGGAGTCAACGTCATCACCCGGGGCGAGCGTCAGCGATGTGTTGGCGTGTTCGGGATCGCTGGGGTCGAGTGCGGCCCGTAGCAGCTCCAACATCCTTCGGATCTGGTCATCGCTGTCGCTCGGGTCGATACTCGTGTCCTCAACCAAACCTCGCTTGATGATGAGTCTTCTGTCCATGGTCTCGACCCAGACATTGGCGAGGTCCGAGATATGTACGCTGTATGATTCAGCCTTGAAAGCAGTCGATACCAGGAGTGTAGGGATGCCCGGGGCCGCGGCTGGCAGCAGCCGCCAAGACGGATGACCAGACATTGCGAGATAAGCGTCGAAACAGTCGGAGCGGCAGCACGGAATCGGGCAGTCCCGGCTACGCGGCAGTGAAACCGGGTAACGACTTTGGTGCCAACGCAGAGCAGGAGCGCCTTCACCTGGTCAAGGAGAGCTTCTGAGGCAGTCGTGAGGTACGATCACCGCGCTGTCGTGCAAGGGAGAGCCGATAGAGTTGAAATGTCTTGGTTAACGCTGGTCGGGAGCAGCTCTAGAATCGGTGTCCGGGGCAGTGATGCCAGGGTCTTCCGATGCGGGGACGCGAGATCCGGCAGAAGTGTCCTTTGGATGCGGACTTTCTAGGCTGACGAGTTAGAAAACTTTGAAACTGTAATACAAAAGGGTTTCTTGGGCTTCAAAGCCGCCGGTATCCGACGAGCCGCCTGGTCGGGAGTAGCTCACAAGTTAAAATTTTGACGGGCACAAGGGCGGCTCAGGCTCTGAAGATGCGCCGTGGCTAGGAGGTAATCTTCCTCAGAGCTACGATCATTAAAGCTCAACGACGATACGCAGTGTAGTTGTCCCTTCCCGAATGCGTAGGCTCGGGCAAGCGTTGGACGAAGAGGCCCCAGAGAAAACTGAAGTCTGTGTGAACTTCGCGATTGCTCCGCCTGTGCTGCCTTGCAGGGTCCGCTGCCTAAATCAGGCGGGGAAAAGCAACTGGAACTGAGGAGACTGACCTCGAATATATCTGTTACGTTGATCAAGACGTCCTCAATGATCTCGTTGATGGATGGCTACCGAGATACGTCCGCGACGGAACCTGTGGAATTAGCGACGGCTTGTCGATGTTTTGGTCACCGACTCCACTTCCTCGAGCAAGGTAAGAAGAGGATTGGGATTCAAGCGGGCCGCAGCGTACCCTAACCCTTCTACATTCTAGCAAGCCCGCACCGACTTACTGAGCACTAACCCTACGTCCTTAGAGGGCCAGCCTGCAACTAGTGCAAGACATCAAGTCAGAAGAAGGGAATGAGTTCAAGGAGTTTTGAAGACTATTTCATTTGCCGGAGATATCCAGAGTATTAAGGGCTCCGTGTTCAGTGGTATAGGAACGCGGTGGGGAGAAGGGGCTCCATGGTACATTGGATCATTTCATGTTGATCTATTACCTACAGTATTGTACTCATAAGTTAAAGGTGAGAAATAGACGAATAAGGTGCTTATAAAACCTGTAGATCCGAGGATTGCGGTGCGCTTGTGTGTCCATACCTTAGTCGGTTTGAACCACCTCCCGGGCTGATACTCGTAACCGCCAGAGGTGAACAACTAATCTAGAACTTGAGCCACAACTCGGGTTATCTTAACAGTTCAGCCTTAAGACCGGGGTTTGTCGGGGCGTATGAGACTTTTCTGAGCCCACAACTCCAGCGTCTTGCAGCATAGGCAAGGGCATTTGAACAACGCAAAGACCAAGTGTACACGACGCAATCCATCTCACAAGATGATACTTGAATGAAGATTTCAAGGTGATAATACGAATAGATTTAATGAACAACGGAATCAACCACTCATTTTACTCTCCATACCCTCCAGCCCTCCAATCCCTTCACTCGTATTCCCGCTCCTCCTCAACCCCTCCTGCGTTCTCCCCTCCCCGGCTCCATCAAGGTCTGCTGCCGCCCCCGACGAGGGCGCAGGCGCATTCTTCTCGCCGCCCAGGACGTGCGACGGACGAAATGCTTCTTCGACAGGTTTCTTGGGCGTGTTTTGCTTGCGCTGCTCGGCCGTCTCGCCGCCGGACGGCTCGTTCATGGACCCGTCGCGCAGGTCGTGCTTGTGCGTGACCATGTGCTCGGTCATGGGTTCGCGGTAGTAGCGAGACATGTTGAGCGGGACGGTGAAGTTGTTTCAGTGTTGGGTTTGTGTTTGGAATGATGGTTCCCTGTTTAATATTGAATAACGTTACGGAACTCACTATTCAATGAATTGGGGCTTAGGTCTAGCTGGCCTTGTTTGTTATTTGGTGGGTTCATGTAAGTTGAGATGTGAGGTCGCGGCATGATGTCATGGCATTGATGCCTGGTGAGCGGGTTCAAGGTTGACGTAATGGGCGGAGTTCAGGGGCAGCATAGTACTGTGTTACATGTTGATCTGCTTGGTAGATCATTCTGGATAGGGTGCTGAGAGAGGGTCTAGTAGCCTCGTGGCTGATAATATGTTTTTCAAGAGGTCTACCTACCTGAGGTTCAGGTGTATTCTAATACCTGGCCTTAGCTCTATGTCGCATCAACAATCGGCTGATTTAGGTACTGTACCTTCTTCCTACTACTAGATTGAACTCTACCTCCACGAAGCATGCAAGTTGGGCGCCTATATGACGGAAGGATGATGGCTAGGTCCTTTCATTGCGATGATTTTCCCCATGAACTTTTCGCAATGTGCCCGTCAGAGCCTGAGCACCTCCCGTCGAGGCGAGTATATAAACATCAATGTCAACCGCGGCGACCGTACCTTACCTTGGGCTTCCGTAGCCGACCCAGCACATGCCCCGACACGAAGTAACTGAGGCACCAAAACCGACGCATGCTCCGAACCAAGTCGCCCATGATTCCAGGGGAGGAGATTTGTCACCTTGGGGCTCTACCCCCAGAACTTTTCGAAAAGATCCTCATGGCGGTCGACACCATCCGCGACCTCGCCAGTTTCGTCGCCACTTCACGCTTTGCCTACTGGCTGTTCCAGACACGAAAGAGGGCGGTACTCTTCAAGGTGCTCCAGAATGAGTTAGGGCCAGTCTTGACCGACGCAAGGTTCCTGTTCGGCTTCCCGTCTTTGAACCCGGGAGCCCGGCATTTCTACATCGACTGGCTCCATACCAAGGCCGCCACGTACGTGAGCATGCTCCGGAGTCACGGCGACGCTGAGCAGCTCGCCCGAGGCCAGGGTATCCCCAGCGTTGGGGAGCTGACGGAGCTCTGCCGCACTCTCCACCAAGTAAACCTACTAGCCGATTTCTACGCTGCGGCACTCTTGGGCCACGATTGCCCCTTGGCTTGGGTTCGGGGTTCCGCAGATCCAGCCTGTCCTGCGCGGCGGCCACTCTCTCGCACCGAGAGACTCCGGCTAGTGCGGGCCCTGTATCGTCGCCAGATCATCAGCAACGCCTGGGCCCCTTCGAAACGCGACGCTACGCGTACTGCCAGGCCCTGGTCCCGCGCCGAGTTGGCTGCCATTGGCAACACGAGCGAGCACCAGGGGGTACGACTGGGCCTTTTTTCTGCTTTCGAGCCCTGGGAACTGCAACAAGTTGATCACGTCAACTTGTTCATCACATGCCTTTGCCTCGTTCTCGCTCGTCTCGCCGCGACATGGTCTCAGGCCCATCCGACGGTTCACACCATCCTAACCGTGCGGCCCATCTTGCCCCACAACTACGGCCAGATGTATGCCCATCTGGGCATTTTGGTGCACTATCTGCAAGCCAACCCAGCGCTCGCTGACTCGGCCCTCGACAACCTGAGGCGCACACTCGGTAGCCAATTACTGTGGAACGACAGCGAGTTTCGTCGATACGAGCTGTCTCCCCTTACCAGCCTCCTTTGGCAGCTCGACCGTGCTCGAGATTTTCCGGACCCGGGCAGGGATAAATGGGTCTCGGGTCCCAACAGTGTGGCTGTCAGGTTCGTCCAAGATGAACTTGATCTCGCCCCTTTTGCCTGGGTGGACACGCTGAACGGGCGGTACCTGAACTTATTTGGCCAAGGGTTATGCTCCCCAGCCAGCGGGCGGTATGACCGCGCCCTCAAAGAAAGTATGCTGGCTACCTGGAGGTGCGCAGGGTTCACACTTTGGGACCGGGACCGGGCAGAGGCCCTAAAGGGGATGGACAAAACAACCTATTTGCAGCTGGGGTGGAAATGGAATGCGGAATCTTGTGACTGGGTGTTCAGGGAGAGTTCATTTACCTGGAAATTCTGGACTGGCTGGTGGCTTCTTCAATGGAGGGTCCCAAGAGACGATGGCTTCGCTGTTAATGCCGAAACTCCGGGAACCCACTTCATCCGGGTAATCACACGTACACTGAGAGTCCAGTCGAGAATTCGAGTGCAGGACAGCTACCTACCTTAGGAATTGCGTTAATGACAAGGAAATCCCAAACCAACTACCAGCCCACAGTGCTAATCACTTGTTCGCCTTGAGATTGGAGACCTGCACTGTAACCTCGGTATCGACCCTCACAATCCCACTCTTAACCACCATCGGCGGCGGCGCCGCCACAGTCCTCCCCTCTCCGCCGCTCTCCCTCCCATTTACACAATCAGCCAGCTCAACATCCACCCCCCACACATCCCCCTCCCCGTCGTCACCAATCTCAACATACCCCCCATCCACCCACACCCTCCTCCCCCCTCTCTTCCCCCCGACAACGTCCCCCTCAATCCACACATCCCTCTCCAACCCAGCCAATGGTCCCCCCCTGAGCTTACTCGGCAAGCTCCCAATGGTCGGCGGTCCGCCACCCGCGTACTTCACAGCGCCGCGCACCCCCGAACCCACACCGCCGCCAGAGCGAGACGACCGCGACCGGCGGGCAGAGCTCAAGCCCCAGAGGCGCGGGAAGAAGCGGGTCAGGAACGGCTTGAGCGTCATGACACAGGCGCAGACGATGGCGCCGTTGACCTCGACGGCCGTCAAATACGAAAGCTCGGCCGCGACGTAGGTGAAATCTGGGTCGGTTTGGGCGCGGAGGAGTTGCAGGAGGCGGAGGATTGAGATGAAGCAGACTCTACACCGTAGACACACAAGTGGTAGTCTTGAATCAGTGTCTCTGGTCATTTCAAAACGAGAGGGAGAGGGAAAAGGAAGGGTGGGGGGTTTACAGGAACCCGAAGCCGAACACGGCAGAGAGGATCAGTTTTTGTCGGCGCGGGAGATTGAGTGTCCAGACGATGGGCATCGGCAGGAGGAAGATTAGGAAGTCCGTCACTGTTCATCGCGCATCAACACATTGGATGCTTCTTTCATAGATGATCACTGACATGCCGTCTGGTGGCTGAAACTGACCCATGTGCAACCCGGTGTTGGACCACCACATGCTCTGCGGATGGCAGTATCTCTTCTCGACAGTAAAGTCCCAGTACGAGTGGAGCGGGATGCAAGCGGTGAAGGTCACGGCTGCCATGAACAGGTGCGACAGGACCACGAGAGAGAGCAGCGCCTGTCCGGCCAGGCGCGCCCACTTGAAGGTGAAGAGATGGATATAAAGGAGGAGGATGGCGATTTTGGAGCAGGCAAGCGAGAGCAGGTAGAAGAGGATGCCGTACCAGGCTGCCTGTTACATGACCTGTTCAATATGACTCTTGGAAAAGGTAGGGTAGGGCATGGCGAAAAGAGACTTACTCTCCCCCATGCTATTGCCGAAGAGACGTCGTTGGGATCGAGGTCCCAGGTGTGCTGCCCCGCGCCGTATACTGCTTCTGTTGATATCCATGTCAGTGCCGACGGGACTGCACAAGAGAGACAGAGAACTAACGTTCTATTACTTCACCGCAGGTGACTCCTGCGAATATCTGGGACCGTCAGCACTCGGCTGTGTCACTTGGAACGGTCCCACGAATTTACCAGCGCAAGGAGAATACTCCAGTCCGACGCCCCAAACACCCTGATGATGCGTCCTCTTGTGTACAAGCGCAGCCCAACGAAGAAGGCGGCGATGGCCCAGCAGACGGCCGACGATATGATGATGTTGTTCTTAAGCGAGTCGTGCGGGAGGTTCGGTGGCAAGGGAGGCGGTCCCCCCGGCGACGGCGGCGTCTCCGTGTCACTCATGATGCCTCCTCACGGGCACACTCAAGTCTCTGACAGCGTAGTGTCTGACACCGAGTGCGCAACATTCTTGCTCCTCGTAGGTCGTTGGACAATGGTCCAGAAGCGCGGTTTCCCAGCCGCTTCAAGCAGGTCTTTTCTGGCGATCGTCGATGGAAAAAGGACAGAGCTCGAATTGGTCCTCCTCTAAACTATCTGTGTCTCGACAGCTGGCTTGCTTAAAGAGAGATAGATAGATTCTGCCGGCAGCCCTTCCCACGGAGGCCTTTGTCACTGGCGGGTCGGTCGGTGAGTATGCGGGACGGCTGGGAATGCAACGCTCTTTGACAGGCCAAGCCTTTGCGGCAATAAGCTGTTCTCGCTTCCACCCGTCATGGCATCGGCAGTTGTGGTCGTCCATTGTTAGGTGGGATGATTGCATGCACCTGTGCATGGTTGGGGCTTTTGGTTCATCTCATGTTGGTAACGACACCTTGTCAGGAACCTGGAGACATGGGAACCCGGGTACTAGCCAGGTCCTGCATTACACGTAGGTGGAGTGGTAAGGCTGTATGATCATCCGCTAAGATCTTGTAAATGGGCAGCTTTGGCATAACAAAGCGTTAACGTTATCGGAATCGGAAAACAGGAGTCAGGGGTCAAGGGAGCTGCGAGACCCAAAGCCCATGGCCATGGCGGCGAACCGAGGCAACGGCTGCGTCCTGTCAAAATGTCGCCTGCGACTTAAGTTCGGACAGGATTGGAGCATTGGCCGGCGTACCATGCATTCATCCTGTTCAAACTTGAACTGCAGGATTGGCATCCGAGGAGGCCAAGATCGAGGTGAACGCTGTGCCGCCGGCACCCTATTGGGTGAACCGGACGGCAAGGTAAAGTTCCCTTCGCGTTATTGGTTGAGGTCTGAAGCTCTGAGACCTCCAGTCGAGGTGCAGATTGTGTGTGGCCGTCAGCTTCAAGGGCTTCCCCACCTCCACGTTTCAGCGCCATCGATTCGTGGGCCATCCCGCTATGACTGTTCGTGCAAGCTGGGCCATGCAAGCGCATGGATCTGGCATGGCTCGTGGGAAACGGCAGACAAAACTGCCACTAGCACGTTGCTTACGTGTGGGGAGACGTCTTCTTGGGACCCAATACCCAATGCGGGCCTCCAAGGTGACAATAATATTATTATTCCTACACCGCTGTGCCCTAGGTGACAATAATATTCGGTTCCGGAATGTGATAACTTTGGGGCGACATGTGGCACAGTATGTGCGTGCTTCTCTGGGCTCTAGCTGCCAGAACCGGAATGCTTGATGCTGTCTGCAGGTGTTCGGAACTTGGGGTTCGCTGGATAGCTAAATTGCCTGTCAATCAGCCGGAACACCCTGCCGTACCGTCCGTACCAAATGTTTGAAGCATGCTTCCCATGTCACTGACAATGAGACTCACGGTCTTGCTATGGTTATAGTTGGCCAATACACCACCTCATGAGATTCTGCATGTGAGCAGCGAGCTGAAACCGACTGGAAGGGGGCGCCACTTGAGAATAATGTGCATGAGCGCCAACCAATCGGCAAAAGCTAACCAGGCGTTTCATTTCTAGCCAGGCGACTATTCACCGAAGCTACTGTATATGCTATCTAGGTTCCTAAGGTGAGGCTAACTTAGGGATGCTGTCTAGTGGGTGGTGCAATCTTACCAGAGGCTAATTCCAGCTTCCATCTTGTCGTCAAGTCCCGTTGCCCATGAGCCAATTATCCAAATCGAACACAGATCCTAAGGAGACAAAATAGTAACTAGCTTCTAGAACAAGTTGAGGTTTAATAAGAAAGAAAATGTTACCAAGCCGAAGAGAACCAAGAAGACCAAAGAATAAGGAGGTGGGATGAAACCATGAAAGGGAAGGATCCTGCGCGGGAGGTGGAGGGGGGAATAGAGAGGTAATAAGGGAACTAAAAGAGGGTAAATCGTTGGATAATTTGCTGATCCTAGCCAGACATATGAGCAAGACAATCTAACCCGCGGCTGACTCCCAATGACTGCATGAATCAGTGTCGAGCATCTCACCCCTTCATCCGTGTGGTGACCGCTGCCCCAGAAGCTCACCGGAGTAATTTCGTCTTCCGGGACTCCCAGGTCCAGTAGATCATCGCCATGAAGCCCCCGTGTCTTCAACCAGTCGTCGGCCTCTTGGTGTCTCTCGCTAGCTTTGCGTCTGTAATTCTCCTGGCGGTCTCTGCCGGTTTGGAAGGAGTCGCTTTTCCCAAACGGTACCGTACAGCTCATTGGAAGTTTCACCGGCTTGCCCGAGTGCTGTCAGCACCGGCCTCTTGATTCCATGGCTATCACCGAGGCGAACAAGGTGTTGGCTGTCCAACGTAACCTGCTGCACATGATCCCCAGCTCCACCTGACCAGCTGGCCGAGCTGCTGAAACACCATCAGGTAGAGAATGCCACGTGCTGCTACCTCATCGTCCAATAGTTATCGGTAAATTCTGAAGGGCTTACATGAGCTGAGCCCAGTTGGTGCTGGTTGAGTCAACTCCTCTCTCCCTATGGTTTCACTTGAAAGGTATTAGATCCAGTGTCTCGAATGCCGGGGAAGCATGAAGATAAATGCTTACTCTCCCCAGTGCCTGAAGGCCTGGTGGGGGAGTCGGCGGAGCTCGCGATCTACAGGTATGTAGGAGTTGTGCATTAGCTTCCAAGTTCTATCCCAGGACGGGCAGGGGTTCGGCTGGAGAAACTTACTCTCAGGAATGGTAAAGTTTGCATTCAGATTGCTGTCAGCGCCGAGTGTGGCGTTGGGTCCGTCAAGTCCTTTCGGATGAGAAGGGAGTCAGCCATGCGGAAAAGGCGAAGTTGAAGGCGGGGCAGGAGAAGAAGAGGGAGGAAGTGGACATGCCCAAGGAAGGAGGGCCGAAGGATGGTAAGAAGCGTGGCAAAGGACACTCTGATGGAATGTCGCTCAAGGCGCTTGCTATGAAGCGATTGGGGCGGGCCGCCATTCAGGTGGGCATGAAGGGCCACGACAGCCTGGAGAATGTTCTTGCGTACCATACTTTTTTGACTTTTTAGGGACCAGTTCCCTTCGCGTGTGGTTTCATTTTATTGTTCGGGCGGCCGCCAGGCCGCCCTGTAAGATAAAAAGGGTTAACGTTAGTCCAGTAGTCTAACGTATAAGCGTACATATACCAAAGTCGTGGATCATATTGCCCACCACGACCATCCCACCAAGTGCGGGAACGCCATAGCTCAAGCCGAGGCTAAAATACAATACAAGTATTTGGAAACATGGCCGCAGCTGAAGCTTGCGCAGGAGGCAGTCCGTGTCGTCGAACAGCAAATCCATTATTCCAGGGGCCACGGCTCCCATGATACCGATGACGAGCCAAGACATGGTAAAGCCCCTTTCCATCGGCGAGCTGATGCCTCTACGGAAACCAGAAAGGGCTCCCACTACACCTAGGGGAATCAATCCAACCAGGAGGCCAGAAGCCCAATCCTTGCAAAGCTCTCGGTTTTCAAAGAAATCTTTTCGTCACGACGAGAGATCTGGGAGGCGTCGGGGAAGAAGTGAGCGTCCGATGCCGCGAAGATCCTGCTTAGCTTTTTCCTCGCCCATGTCCACAGTCGCGACGGCGCTGCCTGGCTCTTCTCGTCGTTGTTGTTTTCTTCCTCCCCGACGAGGTCGTCCCCATACTTGACGGGGATTGTCCCCTGTACGACAGCCCTGCCCTCGAGTCTCGCCCTCGCGAGGGTAGGGGTTTCAATGACGAACATGCACGGGTAGTCGGGGTTGAGGATTTGCGCCGTGAGGTTGATAATGGACATCACGGCGTAGGGGACCACCGTCAGGCCAAACGCGGCGTAGCCGTACTGCTCCAGCTGGTCCCCGCGCGCACGATAGGCGGTAAATATAGCCCAGATGGCCTGGACTAAGCTAACGCATCGCTTAATCAGGTCGTACGACGAGGTGAGACGGGGTTCCGGGCAGTAATATTGTTGTTTGGACTCTGTTGGCAGGTCTGATTTGCAGAGGCGTAGTCGAGCGGTGGGAGGGACGACAGCTAGATAGTAGTAGTCTCGGTGGAGAATGATTTCTCCGTGGATACTCGTCCTGTGATGGGCTGAGCCAATGATGGCCTCAGCAACCCTCGGCCGTGGTATCATGATAACGTCATCCAGGGGCAGGCAGTGTCTGTGTGTTCCGGAGCATATAAGAGCTGCCCTCTCTTCCTGTCATCTAGTTCTCTCTTTTCTTCTTCTCTCTCCATTCGAGACAAACTCGTAGAGTCGTCACCAGCTAGTTGCAATATACTCCTGGGACCGTTACAGCCGGCGAGCGTCGAATCGTGAGTCTCCTGGATGACCCGGATGCGCAAGGGTTCGAAGAACGGTGCCAGATACGGTCCCTCCAACAGAGTCGGCCTCCCTCGTCGATCGAGCACTGCGAGATGGAGATAGGGAGCCCCCATTGCTTGAGGAACTGCCTTGCACCCTCCTTAACTAGTTGGGCGGATCAACCAATACCTGTTGTTTGCCTGCAGTGCCTGTTCCCACAACTCCCTTAGAGGGTTCTCCGCAAAGGGGTTGACTAGGGCTTCAGATTTGTCTGCCTCATCGTCTGTTTCTCTGTCCTGGTCTGCCCTCTTGCCTAGGGCTTGCTGAATTGCCTTGGTTTGGCCCTCAAGTACCCTGATGCGGCCCCTTCTGGCCTTCAACAGCTGGAAATAGCGTCCTGCGAGGCGTTCGTCGAACTCATCTGCTGGCATGTCTTGCTCTCTCCTTGAGAGGGCGTCTGGGACTGCCGCTTCTTTGCCAGGCCGATATCTCAGGGTGAAGTTGTATCTGGCAAGGATCTCTGCCCAGCGGACCTGCCTCTCGCTCAATTGCCGTTTCTTCTGGAAGTATTCGAGGTTCTTATGGTCCGTCCAGACCTCGAATGACGGCACGCTTCGTAGCTCTGCGTCCCACTGCTCCAAACAGCGTATTACAGCCAAGAGTTCCTTGTCGTGGATCGGGTAGTTGCACTCGGCTGGGCTATTTTTCCTGGAGAAGAAGGCGACTGGGTGTAGGAGTCCATCATCCCCGTACTGAGAGAGGGCTCCTCCAACAGCGTAACCAGAGGAGTCTACCTCAACCACTGTCTTCCGTTCTGGGTCCCATTGGGCCAAGACAGGGGCTCCGATCAGGAGGGCCTTCAGGTGCTGAAAAGCCTGCTCGCACTGGGGTGACCAGATGAAAGGGGTGCCCTTCTTCGTCAGCGCTGTTAGGGGCATCGCTATATCCGAGAACCTAGGGACGAAGTCGCGGTAGTAGTTGGCAAATCCCAAGAAGCTGCGAACTCCCTTGACAGACCGTGGGCGCTCCCATGACTCAATGGCCTCAATCTTCGTAGGGTCAACCCGAACCCCCTTGCCAGCCTCCACGATGAATCCTAGGTATTTGACGGTTGTGGTCTCAAATTCGCATTTGTCGACGTCAACCTGGAGGCCGGCATCTTGAAGCCTCTTCATGACCTTCCTGACCTTCTCCCTATGGTCGGCAAGGGAGCCGCTCGAGTAGATGAGGACGTCGTCTATGTAAGCTGAGCAAAACTCATCCAGGAATTCCCGTAGAGTGTTGTTGATGTATCGCTGGAAGGTGGCTGGCGCGCCAGTCAGTCCAAAGGGGGTGACCAGCCATTCATAAAGTCCATATCGGGTGCGGAAAGCTGTTTTCCACTCCTCTCCTTCCTTGATGCGAATCTTGTGGAATGCCGCAATCACATCCAGCTTCGTGAACCACCTTGCCTTAGACAGGGATCTCAACGTCTCGCTGATAAGAGGTAAAGGATATCTGTCCTTGCGGGTGATTGCGTTCAGCCCCCGGTAGTCAACACAAAAGCGAAGACCGCCCCCTGGTCTCTTGACGAAAAGCACTGGTGCTGAGGCAGGAGAGCTGCTTGCCCTGATGAAGTTCTTGTCCAGAAGCTCCGTAAGGGTCTTCCGCAAGACAATCAGTTCCTCACGCGACATGCTATACAGTGGTCCCCAAGGTGGCGTCTTGTCTTGGCCGTTTGTATCCTTTTCCAGGGGGATCTCGTGGTCAATGCC
>NW_026944220.1:4920523-5062571 GCF_033297405.1 Parathielavia appendiculata
GGGAATAGCCTCATCAGGGGTCTTGGTATTTGCCGAGAGTCGCCGAGGCTCGCACCGGGCCCAGCCCGTTACAAAAACAGTGATTTAGTGAAACACTCCCCCCGACTTAAGTCAAGTATTTCTAGCGGTCATTGACGCAATTTCCACCAAGGTCACCCTTCTAGCAGTTTCTATGCGCAAATACATCTCAGGATAACTGCAGCCCAGGAAGCCGAGTCCACCGGCCACCACCGCATCTGTATAACTTAAACCAGCCAGCTAGCAAGCGAACCGGCCGCATTCAACCAGCTATGCAAATCAGCGCCCTGATCAAGCACAAACAAAGATCTCCGCGCCTTGCCTGCAGCCCAGCGATTTTACCGTCTTCATACACAGGGCCAGGTCCGGCCACTGGGCCCAGTCCTTCGAGGTTTACGACATCCAAAACCTCTTACGCGCGACAAAAAAATCGAAATCCGAGCCCTGCGCAAGCACTGTAAGTGGGACTACTTGAAGATAGCCCAGGCTACTGGCAAGACAGTCCACCAGGTGCAAGATACCGTAACTGGCCCGCTCACCCCACGAAAATGCGAACGCGGCTGTAAGCTATTTATCAAGACCCTAAGAACGCCCTTCTTGAATTCCTCTGTGCCGACCCCCCACCACCGCAAGCTGCTATGGGCCGATTTGCGGTATTACATCCCTGGCTTTGAGCTCTACGGGGGGTATGCCATTACGACTACGTTCAGCCGGCCGAAGCTGCCTCTCTTTCAACACTGGGTAATGTTGATTATGTATGCTTGAATGGTTTGAAACCATTGAGATTTAGTCCCCTGTCCCGGAGCAACAATCAATTGCTGGACAAGTTCAGTTTACCGAACTGAGGGGCGACGAACGCAGTTCCGACCGGGTGTTTCAGAAACAAAGCGCAAGGCTCAAGGGTCTCCTCAGTAGCTGGCCTTGACTATTCCCAAGCGAGAATGAAGGGGGGAGACAATGTTGACTGCCTTACCGTAGTACGTAGCACACCTTCTTTTCCATTATTATTCCCTGTCGCGGCCTGGCGGAACCCGGAGCCACGTACCTTAGATTTAGTAGGTATGTGCTGTCTGTACTAATTACAAACCACACTTCAGAACAACTCCGACCTCTTCTCAACACATGTGCTTTTCCCATTTACTTGAATGTTCTGCACTGTTGCCGGCGCACCTTTAAGGTCGCTCATTCGTGAAGAAAGGCCCAGACCAGGGGCCCCAGTGAACGGTTCTCTGACGGTGGATGGTGAATGACACTCCCAATCAAGCCGGAGGAAAGCGGGCAAGGTGCCCTCGTAAACCCTATATAATAGCCCAACACCAAGTGTACTGCTGTCGCAAGGCTTCTCGCGTTACTGACGACACATAGCTTACGTCACCACATTTAAGGTACCTTCTGATTTCCTCCTCCAAGTCCCTATTCTCAACTCAAGAATAAGGTTACAGCAGACGAAGTCGGCTAAAATAATCAGCTGGGATTGGAGTGTTAGATGTTAACGTCCAAGCGTAGCATCCACTTGCGGGTCAGACGCGTTATGCCAGCTAGATGAGTGGTGGGTTATCCCGTGACCACTGAAGCGGGGTCAGCATTGTGCCCACGGCGGCACGCTTCCGGGGAAGATGAGGGCAGGATTATCAACACAAGGCGGCTTGCCTCCCCATTTACCGGGACAGTCGTTCGAGATCTACAAGACGTGTAGTCTATTTCTGGACCCCTTCGTGACTGAAGGGATCGACATAGTCGACAACCTCCCAACAGTTTCAGGCTGACGATAAGCATCAGACCGTGACGGTCCAGCCCCAAAACGTCGCGGTCGCCGTGCCCAGGACCCAGTTCGGCAGTTGGAACCGGAGAAGAGCCGCAGGAATGATGGCCAAGATCCTTGGCTTTTTCCGAGCTAATGGATGCCGCAAAAGGGTCTGCCACACAATATACAAGAAACAAGCGTTGGCATATTTGGCCATGCATCGGCAGACACAGCTTGGCTGCGTCAAGTGTGGTTAGAAGTGGGACCCGAGACAACTTTATGAGAGATCTACACCCAGCTTCTAGAAATGGGAATCTCGGAGCAAGCCATTAGCAACCGACCCGGTTCCGGCCAAGGCCGCTCTCCGTTACTGCTGCGGGGGCCGCATCGATCCGCAAGGCGAAGATTCAGGCTAAATGGGCTTTGCCCCTTCATTCGTACCGAATGATGCCGGTGGAGCTACCCCGGCCGCGGCGAGGCCATGTGCCCGCAAGGCCGAGCTGCCGCGTCATCGGGTTTGTGCTGTAAGCGACTAAGACCGCCGGCTACCGTTTCAAGTCTAACTATGTCGCGAACACGCCGGCGGATAATGGCTAACTCCTGCCCTTGGTTTGTTTATGGGGCGGACGGTCCAGAACTCCCTGAGTACCTAGAGCCCCTTGTAAGTGGGGAGAACTAGGCAAGCTAGAAGACAGCCTGTCTCGAGAGTCCATAAAGATGTATATAAACGACCATCTTCTTGCCGCGTCTCCAATTACCAGATCCTACACTCTTCACCTCCTCACCACCAGCGTCCTCCACTTGCCCTACGCACTGCAGGTGACTCCAAAAGCTCCGCAAAATGGTCTCCTTCAAGACTCTTCTCCTCGGCGCCGCTTGTGCCTTCGCCTTCCCCTTCAATGTGACCGAGCTGAGTGAGCTTGCTGCACGAGCCGGCACCCCGAGCGGCACCGGCACCAACAACGGATACTACTACTCGTTCTGGACCGACGGTGGCGGCACCGTCAACTACCAGAACGGTGCCGGTGGGTCTTATAGCGTCCAGTGGCAGAATTGCGGCAACTTTGTTGGCGGCAAGGGATGGTGCGTTCTCTTCCACGTTTCTCTCTTACACACGAAAAAGATGACTAACTCGCACTTCCTCCAGGAACCCCGGCGGCCGGCGCACCATCAACTTCTCGGGCAGCTTTAACCCGCAGGGTAACGGTTACTTGGCCATCTACGGCTGGACGCAGAACCCGCTGGTCGAGTACTACATTGTGGAGTCCTTCGGCACCTACGACCCGTCCTCGCAGGCAACCAAGCTGGGCACCATCACGCAGGACGGCAGCACCTACACCATCGCCCGCACGCAGCGCGTCAACCAGCCCTCCATCGAGGGCACCAGCACCTTCTACCAGTACTGGTCCGTCCGCCAGAACCACCGAACCTCCGGGTCCGTCAATGTGGGTGCTCACTTCGATGCCTGGGCAAAGTCGGGCCTGCAGCTTGGTACCCACAACTACCAGATTGTGGCCACCGAGGGCTACCAGAGCAGCGGTTCGGCCTCCATTACCGTTTCGTAAATGGAAGCGTGTTGTCGAGTGCCTGTGTTGTGTCGCCGGATCGAGTCGACTTCAGTAGTTCAGTTTGAGAGGCTTCTGCTGGCTGGTGATCGGATATACAGAGGCTGTGATGGGACGGAGTTATGTAAACTTGAAGCAAGATATCCATGGAGACAAACCATGACGACCAGTTTGTGCTCCCCGTGCTGTGTTCTTTTTGTGTGGTCGGGCGATGTATATACGCTTCTATAAGTATGAGCTGTATAAGTGAGTAGGTACCTTGTTTATCTTGTTTCGTTGCGTTTTGAACTGTTCTGCTTCGTGACTTGGCTGTATTACGCTGACTTTCGCTGCACTGCATTGGAGATACCTTGATCATTCAATGCACCCGAATAGGTAGTCCAAACTGTCCAGGTGGGTGTTCCGGATTTGACCGTGCCGTCACTGCTGCCTGGGCGAGGCTGGAATTGATTGCCTCTATGCCAAAATGTACAAGTACAAATGCCCAATAGCTGGCACCCAAAATGTTGACTTTGTCTTCAATCCAATAAACGGTCCAGTCCTGGCCATCAGAATCATAGCGACAAAGGAGATTCTTGAACGCAATCCCGGCATTCTGCGCTTCTTGCCGATCATCCGGCGGTGTATCTACCTGCCCGTTGGCTTGGGGCCCAGGAGATGATTATATCGGTGCGAGCCCAACGTGCGAGCACCATGAGGTGGAGAAAACGATGGCCGGGGCGCAAATCCTGCACCAAGCCGACCAAAAGCTCTTCTTTCGGCCTGCTGGTCTCCTGTCGAAATATATGCACCAACGCATCCGCCCCCTTATATTCGTCCAACTGGCTCGCATTCTACTACAGATCCACCCAATCCTTGGAGCCACTACGAGCTCTGAACCCGACGACTGTGGCATCGCTGAGGAGAGTGAAGTGGCATCGCTGAGGAGAGTGAAAGTGGTCTTCAACCATGCATCCTGCCATTTCCCTAGGTGGGACCATGACGGGGGATACTGCGATTTAAAACCGACGTACGAGATATACTACCCGTGGGAGGAGAAAACGGACTCGGAGTCTTTCGTGTCCTGATTATCATCGCGACCAGCACGGGTTCCCCATCCCCGGGCCGAATGCATCAGCCTCCCTATTGCGATGAATTGAAGCGAAGCTTCAATGACGAGGCCGAAACAGTGTACAGTGTGCTGTACACAGTGACAGCGAGGGCGAAGCTGAGCTTCATTACGGATCCGTACTGGGCATTTCGACAAAAGTTTTCAGAGGAACGATTGGCTGATGACCTGCTGCCGCGTGATTTAGCGCGTTGCGCACAGTGTCCGCATCCCTGTATATTACTGTACCACGCTTCACTTCCATTATTGAAGTCGAACTTCCACGGTCAGGGAGGGTATTTTAAGACGGATAAGTTTTTCCGACGCGTCTCATTCCATTAGTTACAACGAACCCCAAGTAATTGCCTACCAGATCCTCACCTCCTTCGCAAAGGCGAACATCGCCCGCCCGTCGTTTAGTCGGTACTCAAGGAATCATGGAGCGCATCCCAGTCGAGCCTATCACACTCATTTACGGGCCCCTCTGCCCACATTGCCAGTCGCCCAATGCGTTCCCGAATGCAGACACGCGTGGCCAAGATGACCTTGTCGCGTTTGTCGCGAACGTCCAGGGCGATGCGCGCCATTGTGCAGCCCTTCGTCTTCCACTATTACGCCACCAGAGAGTGCCCATAATCTTCTGGGCAGACAAGCCGGGCTACACGTACGCATACGGCCAAGAACAGACACAATTCGAGTATGACCTGCTTACTCCTTTCCTCCGTTCCATCATCGAGCGTCCTGACCTGGCCAGGAGTGTCCAAGCGCTCCAGTTGGTCCCGTCTACCCGCTTTAGACACCGCAAGAACCCCGACTATTGGGTTCCTATCGAGAGGGTCAGCGTTGAATTCGGATTGCTGGCTTTCAACTTCTCCCATCCGGACTACACTCAGGAACGGTTTGAGAACAGGCCTTGCGCTTTACCATTCGAGGCCTATGAAGTTCACCACCTCGTTGAACAGTTGGCCCATTTTACTCTGTCCCAACGCGGGCGTCCTCTTACTGCAGAATGACTTCTGGCGGCCTCATAACTTCTGCAAACTGCTCGAGGCAAGTGGGCGAAATCTGCTGGCACTTAAGACGATTGGTTAATTATCCAGGAACCACTGGGTCACTACGCGAATGCCGGCCCTCTCCTGGCGCTGGCACCTAACCTCGAAACCATATATGGTGTCGAACCCGGAAGTTCGTGGGTGAGGCTAATGGTTGGCTCTCGCCTTGGGAAGGGAGCTTCTCCAACGTCTCCAAGGTGGTTTGCACGACCTGCGCCGGGAAAGCCTCTCCTCGCTCGCCAAGGCTTTCCCCATGCTCCATGACTTTCAATACACGGATACGACGGATTCCAACACCGAGGCGCCTAGAACCAGCCTGGACACCGTGAGAGCGCTCAGGACCCTTCACAAACCTTTTGGCGCCTCGCGATTTTCGTTGCAACCGAGCCTGAGCCCGGGGAGGGTTCGGACGAGATCCAAGTCATCAAGTCCCTGCGACACTTTGAAGGACTGGAAGAGCTGGCACTCAACCAAGCGGTCATCTATCCTCTTACCGAACTCGAGCAGCTACTCCCCGGCGGACTAGGCAGACCTGCCTCGGTCCATCATAAAACTGCGCATCTCGCACGTGCACCAGAGCTTCACAAACGACCTGAGGAATCTGGCCCGCGACGCCCCAACCGAGCTGCCGATTTTCAAGTCGGTTCGAATCGACTGCTTGAAGGATATGCGCGATGATGTGTTCAGCCACGACGCCAAAAAATCCATGGCGCGTGCCTTCGAGGTAGCTGGAACTCTGCTAAGCTGGGGCACGAGCTACGATGATACTGAAATACTGGACATACCGGGTCTGCCCGTTAGCCTTTAGTTTTAGTCTGATACCCGCACGCGCCGGATAATCCCCCTTAGATCGGATGAACGAGCTCGCCGAGATGTCGGTAGAGCCCGGCCGCCCGAGTTCGCCGCCGGCGGTATACGGCACCGTACACGGAGTGACGCCGCCCTAACCTTCTTTCAGGCAAGCGTGGTCCATACTGCGGAGGCGAAATCGCCAAGTTCTCGATCTTTCTCCGCATTTTGCCTTGGCCGACGCGATCTAGATCTTTGGCCTTCATGCTCGCTAGTTTCTTCAACCCTTCCTCAGCCAACACCGAGCTCAGCAACACTTCGCGGATAATGATGCTGCAGAATGGCCGACCCCCTGGGACTCCACCGCTGTCCTGTCTGCTTCAAGACGTACAAGCGACGTGAGCACCTACAGCGCCATCGCAGCTCACACACGTCGGAGCGACGGCACCGCTGTCCCCTGTGTGGCGCCGCCTTCCAGCGCTCCGATGTGCTGAGACGCCATCTCCAGACCTGCTATGGGCCCGGTGCACCACCCTCCAGCCGGCGCCGCGCTTGTGACCGCTGTGTCCGCCAGAAGAAGGCCTGCAATGCCGCCCAGCCGTGCCTCAACTGCGAAAAGAGGTCGCTTGAGTGCCAGTATTCGAACGGAAACCCGTCGACGTCACTCGTACCACAGCCTGCAGCACCCGCTCTGGAATGCAGTCACTCGTACTCTCAATCCAGCCTCGACAATCACCCACAGTCCAGCCATGCCGACCCTATTGATTTGACCTTCGACCTCATTCCATTTGATGATCTCGACGCCTTCATCCAGCAGGCAGTCTCGCAGATTCCAATATCGGATGGCCAATCAACCGACCCCTGGCTTGACCATTCGAGCTTCCCACAGTCGCAGGCGACGGTCTCCCCAAGCGTCGTACCATCGACGCGTGAGCAAAATGCAACATCGAGGTACCGCGGCTACTCGTTTCGCTTTCTGTCCGACTTGACCAGCAGGACCGGTTTGGTCACGTCGTTTGAGTGCGGTACCCTCGCCCAGCGACAACAGATTGTCGCCGCGTTCCAGCAGTCCTACCTTGACCAGCAGTCCCCGGACTTTCTCCTGGGGGTTCCGTCGCTATCCACCCCGACCAATGAATGCAACCCACAAATACCAGCAGTTCCCCTGGGCCTTGTGTCTCCAGAAATCGACATCTCATCGTTGTCCTCGTGGCCTCAAGACCCCATTGTCATCAAGCTGGAACAGGTGGTTCTTCTCGTCAAGAACGTGGTAAAGGTCAAGCCGCACAACAGCGCCATCACCCTGAACTGGTCGGCGGCACTCGAACAGCGATGTCGGCAGTTCTTTTCACCCCCGAGGTTCTCCAAATTTATCGAGCTGTACTGGTCGGTCTGGCACCCAAATTTCAACATCCTCCACCGGCCCACCTTTGACCCGTCAAGTACCCAACCGATTCTGTTGGCCACGATGGCCTTGATTGGTAGGCCTCAGCCATCCGCTCCAACAGGGGAAATCGTATCTGACCGTCGCAGGCGCCTGTGTCTCGCCGGATCCGGTCGACAACGAAGACGCCAGGATGTGGCTCAATTGTGTCGAAGAGATGGTGTTCACAGACGATGACTTCTGCCGAGACATTGACCCTCCGGCTGTCAGCGACATCACGTTACCCATCAACAGCCCTGAGAACCGGGCGAAACTCGAAGCCCTCCAGGCAGCCTTTCTCGTCTGCATCTACCAGAATTGGGAAGGCAACAACGCCAACAAGCGACGAATCCGACGACATCGCTTCAGCACTGTGGTATCGGTATGATTTGTAAAGACAACTTGCCTTCGTGCATTTACTAACCGACAACCACCTGCAGACCGCGAGAGACGTGGGCATCGACACAGCACGGCACCTCGACTACAGCATGCAGCCCAAGCATGAGTTCGACTGGGGCGAGTACGTGATGAGGGAGGGCTTGATCCGGTAGGCCTACCAATCGCCAGGCACGGAACCTAACATGGGGTGCTGACGGTCGACAGAATCTTGATGTGGATTTTCCTGCTTGACACGGCGTTTGTCATCTTCAACAACCTCCCCCACCGGATGGTCATCAAGGAGATGAAGATGAACATGGCGAGTCCCGAAGCCTGCTTCCAAGCGGCGACGGCTGAGGAGTGCATCGACAAGATCCACCGCTGGATCCCGCCGACCAGCCCCTTTTGTACGCTTCTTTTGCGCGAGGCGATCGAGAATCTCTGCCTCGACACTATGATGCCGGAGTCACAGCAGCAATTCTCGCAGCTCGGACCGCTCAATCTGTTTGCCATGGTGTCAGGTGAGTCATTTCTTTGAAATCGACAATTGCGTCCACGAACTGACAGAGCCGTCCTAGCGATCCACTACATGATCTTCCAGCATCAGAACCTCTTGGCCGTCGAAGGCCAGCTTGTTCCCATCCGAAACGGGCTGCGGAACTGGATCGAGATCTGGGAAAAGTACGCCGAGATGCCGCCTTCCTTGACGCCCCACGGCTTCCTACAAGAGGACTGCCCGGCGCCGGAGCTGATGTGGAAGCGCATCGGCTTTGTCCGCTTCTCGCCCGAATACTGGCTCCTTGGAAGCCTCATCACGGACCGACTATCCGCGACGACAACAACAAGCACTTCGGCCGATCAAGCTGCCGCACCTGGCACCTCTGAGGGTTTCTCTCATCCTTCTTCGAGCTCAGACGCCAAGGCCAGGTTTAGCGAGCCCATCCTTGGGAAGTATGACCAGACGAGCATGCGCCAGGTCAATGACCTGATTACCGACTTCCAAAAGTTCGGCATCGGATGATCAGGGAATTGGGAACCAGGCTCCACTGATCGGCTTCGGGCTGTGCCGGTATCCGCACCTGGTCAAAGATTCAGGCGCGAGAAGGTTTTGAATTTATGCTCAATTCTTCACAAATGCACTTGAATACTCTCCGATCCGAAAGATAACCCTCCGTGTCTCTGCACCGCGCTGTCAGGTCGAATACGGATACGGCGGCGGTCTTCGTTCTTCAAGCTGGAACGTTATCCCACCCTCTCTTGTCACTAGTCTTAGGTCGTCCAGTTTTTCCCAGCAAGCCGATGCCCGCTGATCAACTTCTCCAGAGCCTGTCATCTTTCCGGCGCGGCATCTGGCTCGGTCAACGCAAGGCTGACATGCTGTCTCATCCACGAAGTCAACACCGCCGGCCCGATGAGCATCCGAGCGGCCGCTATCACGATAGCCGTGATACCAACGCTTGTGCATGCCTTGGCAGCTTCTTAATAGATTCCTGTCTGTTTGCCCGCTCGGTCTCCATGGCAGAAAGGATAGTCGACTGTTGGCCCTGCCTATCTCTCCCGGTATGTGTCTTTGGTGTTTTCTCTCCCAAATGGTTCCGCTTTTGATGGTGTGTGGCCGAGCGGCGGGATCTCATCCAGCCGACCTCTTTCTGTCATCTGAGCTTCCCAGCCTGCCACGATGCCGCGGAGGATGGCGCTGACGCCATCTCGAGGTACCGTCCCCTCGGATAACAAGTCATCAAGAAATCTATTATTAATGGGAAATGAGTTGTTCCCGTACTGTGTTCTGATGGGCAACTGGCTTTCCATCATCATGCGCGATGGTGTGGTCTTGACGACGTCGGAGCATGAGTTATTCATGACGTCGCGCAGGATTTCTGCGACGGCATAACGCACCTTGTATGTCACCCGCTGCTCGATGCGTTGTCCTTGCGTTCCAGACTCATCGCCCACCCAGCTGCCCCGTCGCGCCCACTGAATTTGGACAGTGCCAGGTTCCAGACGCGGTAGTCAAATGACGGCCCGCTCGCTGCTCTCGTTGAACCAACCCACAGTGCTGCTCTCCGCCCGAAACCAATCCCCTTTCTCCGGCGTCACGTTCCCTCCGCCGTGCAGACTTTCCTAGTCCCTGGCAACCAGAACGACTTCCCATGTTACCAGCGCGCCCGAATCGAGAGGGTGGAACATCCCGCCGCAGTCCGCCCAACTATCCATGACGATTACCCGCGGGGCCAATAGAGCGTCATCCTCATCAGAGAAGGAACTACCGTAGTCAAGGTGGTGGAGAAACGCGCGGTTCGTCCCAGATGTCGGACCGCCGCTGACCCAGGGACTCGCGGTGCCATTCTCAACGGCCGGCAGCGGCGGAAGTCGGAGTCGGACCCGGTCAACCGGCATCGCCTCGGTCGCTTGGTACCTCACTTCGACGACGGCAAACTTGTATCCGACCGACGTCGAGATGCCCAGGGCAACCACCTATAGCGCAGCACTACGAAAAGGGGATACCCGTGCATCAACCCGAGTATCACAGGTGCCTGCGGCTGCGTGTTCAGATAGCTCGCGTAGTCGAATCCGGGATCCTCATCGCACCTGGTTGCCCGCCAGGTACTCCATGCGTCAAAGACGTGCGTGTAGGTTGTTGCGAGGCCGTGCGAGAGGAGGCCGAAGGTGGCGCCTAGTATGGCGAGCCATGACTGCACCGAGAGCTGCGACCCGAAGCGGAAACCCCCCCTGCCCGCTGTCCTTGTGTGGATGCGTGTGACCAATTCACGGATCTTGTCTGAGAAATTGGGAAAGTTGGGGACTGATGGCTGCGAAGTTGACGTGCTTCACGTAGCCCATGGTTTATGGTCGTTGACCGGTTGACGTTGAGGTTCTGGCATGAGCAATGCAGGGTGCTGGGAGGGCCTGAAGCCTTTTGTGGCAACATGTGAGGTGTACTTTTTCCAGGCTTTGCGCCGTTGGTTTGAGAACGGTTCAGTTTCCCTTGAGGCGTTTTGAGGCGTTGGAATTGGTGAATCAGCGTGCGGGCTGCGCTGCATCTCAGCTCACCCACCGTCGGGACTGATGCACAGCCTCCTCAGGCCTCACTCGCTTCTCCTAGGGTCCTACCTTGATGAAGGGCCTGGGGCTTTAACGACCCGGTTGTGAGCCACTTCCCACTGACCCATAGGGCCAAGCGCCTTTGATGCGACCTCGCCCATCGAATTCGACAATGAAAGGCCCCGACCTAGTTATAGAGGTTAGACGTCGTTGTCCGTGCCGCCTCTACCGAGGCACCTTACCGAGTACTGTTTGGATTCCAGTCCTCAAGTAGTCTCAACTGTTCGACAGCGTGGTACATGGCCGGCAACGACCTAGAGATCGAGTAGAGGATGGGGTTGGGGAAGTAAAGAGAAAATGAGAGATGTAGAAGTAGAGGACAAAAAGTAAGAATCAGGAGTAATTCGAATGAGTATCACATGCTTACCCTTCAAACCGAGTTGCAACACCCCGGGTTGAGTTATGTTTCGTCGAATCTGCGTCATTATCTAAACTGCCATCACATCAGCTCCTATTCGACACTGTCCCTCACAGATCCATCGCTCGGCCACCTCTCATATTGCCCGTTATAATGTATCATCACGACCTACTCGTCTCTCACTAGCAGGGGACAACCCCTACCTAATGACTTTCTTCCTTGCCTATGGTAGTTTACTATTCAGCAAGCACGCCTCAGGCTATCGACCTCCTGCTAGTGAAAAACGAAAAGGTCGAAATTAACGATTCGTTATAGTTTAGGCATCAGAGGCCCCTCGCAGATGAACTATAGAAAAAATAATCTCGAAAATATTAACCTTTGACCCGTGCCAGGGATTTTTGCCCACACTCAGAATCGAACTGAGAATCTTCTCATTACTAGTGAGACGCTAGACCATTAAGCCATGCGGGCTTCTTAGACAGATTGATTAAATTATCTTTATACATTGCAACAGATTTTGAAAAGTTTGAATGTTCAATGTGTCTCCGACCTCTCAAAGGACCTCTGGATGGACAGAATGGAAACAGCGAACACAACGCCTAAGAGGCTCTAATTCTGCGGCATCATGTCAGAAGGCGAGAGGGTAGCTGGTGTTTTGATAGCTGTGGTCAGCGAGCGAGGACAGAACGAACAGCATTTTTCAAGCTTGTGAGCTGTGCAAGAGGCAGGAATTGATGTTCCATACCATAATCCGAACGACTCGACAAGCCAAGCTTCCATTCAAGTTCTCTTTCAATACTTACATACTTTCTGAAACCAGAGCTTTGTGAAGGCAATATTGAAGCCGCTTTCAAACCTGACCGACACTGGCGGCAATGTCGAATCCAACACTCCATGCAAACCCAGCATATGCATGTTTCCCTCCTTCAAGTCCGAATCAACTTTTTGCCCATTCATCCAAGTCAACGCTGCCAGCGCCCATAATCCTTGACTTCCCGAACTCCTATTAACACGCCCCCGAAAATGCGTGTCCGAACCAGACATTGCAGACCACCTTTGTCCCAGGCCAACCCCCCCAAGCCCGTCAAATCCAGATCCCCTTCCACAAACTTTTCATTCCCTGACGCCCCATATCCGAAAGCAACGGCAATGATCTGACTTTTTCTTTACCCTCAACGCACTCTCTTCTCCATCAACGGATCCTCCCACCCCCCACGATCAGCAAACACATCCTCCTCGCTCTCGGTCGGCCGCGGCGCCGCCTCACCGGCGCCCAGGCGAATCGTGTGGTGCAGCTCGGGCGGGAGAGGGTCCACCTCGGAGCGGTCTGCGACGACGTACGCCTCGCTCTCGGTCGCGTTGGGTCGAATCTCAAAGCCGAACATTTGCGCCGAGATGTTGACGCCCGTTCCGAGGCCTGTTGCGGGGCCGAGGCCCGGGTTTTGGGTCGTCGGGGTCCTGAGGTGGTCCATATGCAGGCCGCGGCGGGTCGAGGGGCAGGCTTGGCCTTGGTAGATTTGGGTGCTGAAGGAGTGGGTGTTGTTGCCGTTCAGGGCCCCCGTTGCGTCGATGTGGGAGGACCGGTTCGGGCTGAAAACGCCTCGGTTAGACTGGAGGTCTATTGGGGTGTACGCTGAGATGGCAGGTTGATATGTGCCGTGAGGGAGGACATTATGGCTGGCGGGTGGGGTGTCGGTGGTTGGGCCGGTGGTGAAGATCCTCAGGGCGGTCGCCCTGGGGAGCGTATTCGTGATACTTCGTATCGCGCGCATGTTGATATCGTGGGTTTGAGGTATCGGAATGAGAGACTGGGATCGATGTGGGTATGACGGCGATAACTACTCTGAAGCCATGCCGGCGACTGTGTACTAATCTATACCCCATCGCCTTCGATGGTCTTCTGTAACATCCGTCTGAAGAAGACAGCTTACACATGTGACGTCACGGGACGGCGCCTGACTGGTTTGCGGGGTAGACTTAAACCTTGGACGGTCGATCGAGCCTGTGAAGGAGTAAAGTGCTTGTTATAGGCCATTACCCCGCGTGGCAAGAGGCGATTGTTGCTTTCATCGCGGGTGAGCCGACGGAGAAGCGTCGCATCCGGAGTCCATGAGAGATTCACGCTCACAGCTGCCCGTAACATAATCGTTGGCTGAACAGCCAGCCATTATCTCTTAAACGGTTCAATCGATGAGGCAAAATCCAGAATGGCCTCAGTCTAAGCCCAGTGTACACGGTCAACAAGCCGTCGTAACTGGCTTCAGCCGGGTGAGTGGTGACTGGAACATCTCAAACAGGTAGGCATAAGGTTTTATCAGATACATTCGTATCCGAGGAACGATATTCAAGGGGTTTGCTCCTCGGCAATCCGTGAGAATGACTCGGATCGCACCCATCGCCGTCGACAGAGGAGAGGAGGGAATGGCAGCTGATCGTGCGGTTTTACAAGGCGCAACATCCGACGTACCTTGCTTTTGCACACCATGCTCGGCGTGACACCCGACATCAAGGCGCAACCCAGGGAATGCCACCTGCTGGCATCTTGTCTTGGGCACAGGACACGCTTGAGGCTGGTCCTGGCCGGCGTTCCGAGGTGAGATCTTCAGGGGCCGGAAAATGCGGGGGCTAAATCCGGGCTTGGAGAAGATCGCCCAGCGAGACCTTACAATCGACTAGTCGATCGCAACCAAGAGGCTACACAAGCCTTGCTCGGCACCGAATCATACTCATGGGCAACGGCGCGGGTAGGGGTGTAAAACAGGATAGTCCGGGGACCATGGGCGGGATCCCTATCGCAAGGCATGCAACCGCCGCGCGTGGGAATGGAATCCGCACGGGAGATCGCAGCCCGTTTGGGGGCATTCCATAAGGCCGTGCCGGGGATGCATTTTCCTTTGAAAGCCTGCGCACCCACCGGGACGTCGACTGACTTGCTCTCTGACCGCGACAAATTCCTCAACCGTAGTCCAAACACTGTGGACGTCAGCCGTCGACATGTCAGCCACAGCTTTCGTCAACCAGGCGCCGACCAATCTGGGGCCGCTGACAACGACCTTCGCACCGCCAGCGGAGTGCACCCTCGCTGTGGGGGCAGGAGGCGGGCTTCTGGCGGGGGCACTCGGCGGCGGAAAGAAGGACGCTGCCTGGCTCGGGCAAACATGCTCCGGGGGAAAGGCCGTCGATGCCATGTCTTGTTGGCCGGAAACTACGAAAGGCGCCGCGTCGAGGACGGCCCCACTCCACGGATGGGGCTTCTACTCACCTGGGCTGCACTGCCCTGTTGGATATGCAACCGCTTGCTCCGCGACGGGAGGCGAGCAGTCGGGGTGGCCAGTGCAGTTCAAACTGCGCGAAGGGGAGACGGCAATCGGCTGCTGCCCAAGGTTAGTTCAATTCTACTTCAGTTCAAGACGAGCGACTGACCTCGGCCCAGTGGCTATGGCTGCGCCAACATCAACGGCCAGACCTGCACCATGGTGGCAACGTCCACCACAATTTCAATCGTCACATGCGACGGGAGCAAGCCCGGCGATCTTCCTTCCCGGACACTCCCAGACCCCGAAGCATCGATTACGGCGTTCAGCCTCTCTGCGCCGATGATCCAGATTAACTGGCAGAGCAGCGACCGGCCGAGGGCAACGTCAAGCGAGAAAACGTCCAGCGGGAGCCAAAGCGGGCGCTCAAGCGCGGCAAGAACAACAACAAGGAACCGCATCACAGCCTCTGGCACGCTTATCGTTGACACTGACGCAAAAACCAGTGCCGACACGCTTATCCTCGACGGAAGCCCGCGGACGACGGGAGCGGGCAAAATTGATCTCGGCGACGCAACCCCAACCATCACGCTCTCTCTGCAGGAAAGCGAAACCCCGTTCGACAGCGGGTCCTTTAGCTCTGGCGCAAGAGTCGCCATCGGGGTCACGGGCGCGGTAGCCGTGATCATGATGGTCATCTGCGCGTTCTTCTATTGCTGGCGGAGGCGCAAGAGCCAGCGGGAGGAGCAGGAGCTGGACAGGCTGTACGCTGTGAAGGGCACCATGACCTGGGGCGCAAATTTCACCGACAGCGGTAACATTCCCGGGTGGTATCGAGGGCAGAGGCTGGTGACGCCGACTAAGGATCCGTCTGCTCCGCGTCATCAGCCCGATGGAAGTTGGGTGACGGAGATTGAGACGCCGCCGGTTTTGCGGACGCCGCCGGTTCCGCATTACAGGCCATATCGGTCACCACTCGGGTGAAGATTATCGTTATTGGTGCTGTTCGGGTTGTGTACAAGTACGCCAGGGCGGTGTTTGTGTAAATGTGCGCTTGTGTCGTTGTAGGCTACCTTATGCAGCCAGGATTGAGCAGTCCGCTGAGGATGATTTTCGAAATCTGAGCATGAGACCTTCGCTGGTTCTCTGGATCGCGCATCAAGAGTGGCAATGTGTGTGGGACCTGATGTCGACCTGTGAAGACCAGACCCTGGTTCCATTGCTGCCAAGACTCTGCTTGTTAAGCACAGACGTTGTCGGATGCTGGGCTGCTGGAGCTCCCATGATCATGAGCTCCAACAGCACCTCCAATCCTATCGTCATCGACACAACCACACCTCGTCTACGGCCACCAATGCATCCGCCGTCGGTTCGGTCACCATATTCCGCTAGCTAACCACATCATGAGACAATGTCGACCGAGCCGACACGCCCACTGCTGTTGCCACAAAATCGCAAACTACGACATCTACGCGGCATTGCACTGAGGAATCTGACCTTCTGGCGACCCCGAGGACGAACCATTGATGACACCGCCCTCAACAAAACACCCGCAAAGCTTGAGTCGTTGCGCATCAATACCCAGCTGCACCATGCCTTGTCGTCTGAAGACCTGCGCCCGCCCACCGCTCGCCGGAGGAGTACATACCTGGGCAATGACAGCCCGGCCACCAGACAGAAGAGGTTCGAGGACATCTTTGACAGCAGACTGGCCGATGCATTTTTCTCGCTGCATATCGAGGGCGAGGAGGACCCCATATACATTAGCGAGGTCGAAGAACGCGCGACGGTACGCCCCCACGGAGGGCCCCACGCAGAGCCTGGCTGACGGCGATAGAACTTTAACTTTCGATTCTTCGATATCTGCGAACTTGACTCGGCCATCACGCAGTCGCCCCAGGTGACAATAAAGGTGTGGACAAGACGCAGCTACACGTGGACCTTATTGCTGGAGGATGAGGTTGACTTACGCGCCCTCAATTGGCTGGGCAGCCTCCAAAACGTGCACTTCCCGCGAAACTGCCTCATCTTCCACATGGTCGACGGCATCTACTCGCTCGAGGTGTCTGGCAAGCCCCCTCCGCCAAAGCACGCTGCGCCGGCGCCAACCTCATCCTACAACGCGCTCATGAGGCTCGCCACCTTGGATAACTCGATCCAGGACGCGCTTGCGACTCGGGAGCGCCTCACACAGCAGATCAACGACTTTTTACGTCGCGAGGCGAAGAACGAAGTGCCAGAAGCCGAAGACAGGCTCTCTCTAACCCAGAGATACCTTGCGCAGCAGCGGCGGGCCGTTGCACAAGTTACAAAGCGAAACGAAGACCTGAAAGCCTCCATCGCCGCGCGCAGAGAAGCCATCGCTCAAGGCCGCATCGCCCAGGCCAAAGCCGCCAAAGACGTCGAAAACGCCACAGAACAGCTCACCCAGTCCCGCGCCCTCCTCGCCAAGACGCAATCCAACATCCGCGGCCAACGCCGCCGCATCTGCGAAGACCTCTCCCGCATCTACAACATATCCCCGATCCCCCACGCACCACCGCTCTCCTTCCAAATCTGCAACCTCCCCCTGCCCAACACAACCTACGACTCGACTACCTCCTCTGAATCCCCCGTCCCACTCTCCGAAGACGCTCTATCCGCCGCCCTGGGCCACGTCGCCCACCTTACCGACTTGCTGCAGTATTACCTCGCCGTGCCCCTGCCCTACCCCATCCGCGCGTTTGGCTCCCGCAGCAGCATACGCGACGATATCTCGCAGCTTCCCGACCCGCAGCGCGAGTTCCCCTTGTATGTACCCCGCAGCGGCTCTAGCGCCCAGTTCCGGTTCGATTATGCCTGGTTCTTGTTGAATAAGGATATCGAGGCGCTGTGTGCTAGCCAGGGGTTGAAGGTGGTGGACATTCGGCATACGCTGCCGAATTTGAAATATTTGTTGTATGTGTGCAGTGCGGGGAGTGAGGAGGTGCCGGAGAGGAAGAGGGGTGGTGTTAGGGGGTTGTGGGCGGGCAGGATGGGTTTGAAGGGGGTGAGTACCGGTGGTGCTGCTGGTGGAGCTGGGATTGCGGGGATTGCGGATGATGCGAGCTGTTTGGGCGCGAGCAGTCGGAGGGGAAGTGAGGCTAGTGATGTTCTGGGAAGACAGAGGGAGCAGGTGCGGAAAGCGGTGGCCGGTCATCCTGAGAGAAGGGATGGAGATGAGGCGAATGGTGGGCTATTCGGGGATGGGGAGCTGAAAGTCAGTTTGAGGACGAAGGGGCTTCGGGAGAGTGCCGCGCAGTAGGGGCATCGTGTCAGGCTTGATGGCAGGTTGCCAAGCGATATTCGAAGGATATCGCCAACGAGGTGGTGTGTTTTGGTGGGAAGCATGCACAGCGCAGCGGCACCTTTGCTGCTTTTTGTGTTTAGCCTCTCTTGGATCATCTCGGGCAACTAGTTATCGAGTTGATGATTCGAAGGGATCGATAGAAGGACTGGACGTTGCCCCTGGACAACTTTGAAGCCTGCTCAAGGGGTTGTCACTAGCGAATCACGAGAGCACTGTCATATGGCAAGTACGGATAACACTGGAACTCGCAGTAAATACCGCGTGCTTACCCCGTAAGGAGGACATCGGCGGCATCACACTCGGCCTCGAGAGCGCAAGGGCTGGGAGCACACTTGGGTGGATCCACTAAGCTGTTTCAGAAATTCTTGACCACCCGACCACTTTCTCGCCCCCAAAACTGCTCTTCAACGCACCATCAGGCTGCAATGCCATCGATTCATGCATCCAACCAAAGCGCATTCAGCAGCCACGGATCAGGGGAGCATCGCGCATGATGCACACTGCCGACAGCAATGGCCCCCATGCAAGCGACCCGCCGTGCCCCTTCCTGCGGATCCAGCTGAGAAGCGAGTGAGTCTCGCCGTCTTGGCGCATTTGGGGGCCGGCGCCTAACCATATCAACAGAGAACGGAAAAACAAGCGAGCTATGTAGCCATGACAAGGCTGGGAAGTTAAATCCTTCATGAGAGGTGATTCCTCCTCTCCGCGTCCCGTGACGGAAATCAACGTTCCTACGCGGCGACTTCTCCTCTCCACCATCGCGATGTCGCTCAACGAGACCCCAACCGCTGTCCAACAGCACGTTTATCACCAGGATGGATCCAGCGGTACCGTCGGCGACACAAAAGCTGAATTCATCCTTGGTGACAGCGAGGTCGAGAGACAAGAAGCCTCTGGAAGAGTCCCGGAGCAACCCCCGCGCCGCTACTGGTGGGTCGAACCTCCAATACCAATTCATGGTCATTCTGAAGGTTGACATATGTACAGGCTGCGTGGCCTCGTCCTCATCTTCGTTCCGTCCATCGTCACGGCCTACTACGGAGTCATCTGGGTCCACCTCTTGCATAAGAATCCCATGGACGAGGCCGTGAAATACCGCACCTATTCGGGCTCCTTGATCTACTACTCGTGGTTTATAATCGGTGTCTTCTGCCTGTCCTGGTCAAAATTCGGGCTCGTTGGTGCCGAGGCCTCGATGCTCTGCTCGCATTTCTGGGGAGCGCAAAATCTCGTCGCGCTTTTAATGCACTCCAACGGGACCTGGAGCAGCCCATCCGGTTGGATCAACGCCCTGGTCCGCCGCGAGTTCCATCGACTGTGGTGCTTGCTTGCCTTCCTCAGCCTTCTCCCGTTTATCGCGCTGCCGCTCTCTGGACTCGTTTTTGAGATCACCGACGGATACGTCAAGACACCGGATGCCCCCATCGTTATCGGGCGGAACAGCACCACCTTCAACCTGAGATATGATGAAATAAGTCGTCACGGCGAGAAGGATGTCACCAATCCGGCGCTCTCAGCTTGGTTGGTAGGGTCGAGCCCGGCAATACCAGGGCTTGGAGTAATCTTCAGCGGCGAATCCGTCGACCGATCCAACCACTCCGTTTTCAGCAAACTTCCAAACACCCTGCCGCTGAACGATTCAATCTCAGACCTCTTCCTCGCGCCGCAAGCCAACAGACCAGTATCGGGCACGGCGTGGGGTCTTCGGTTCAAGTATGAGTGCTCGACTGTGCGATCCGTGTCGGAGTTCACGATTCTCAACCAGAGACCCGCGTCATCCGTCATTGACTTCCCGAACTCTTCCATGGATGACTTTTCTCCTGTCCTGGAACTCCGGACCCCTTCTGGCGATATGATCACGGTGGCGTGCAAAAGTCTGATCAACCGGAACGTGCAGGCCTATGTGGAAACTGGGAAAACGGCACCGTTGGAAAGCAGCTTTGAAAAAGACCCTCTGGACGCGATTGACAAATACAAGGGAAATCATCCTGGTTTTGATGCCGAGCTCGTCTTCGAATATGCTGCTTGGCAACTCCGCATGAACGGGTTATACGACGACTATCTCTTGCCGTTCAATACCTCGGTTGGGAACGCCATTGAAGGGATGGGGTCCCCTTTTCAGCCCACCGATGACGGGCGTTTCGCCGTGAACCGGACCTTCTTTACAACCGCGGGGGATCTATCCGGCCTTAGCAACGAAAATGTAACCATCAGGGATGTCAGCGATCTTCTGCGGTTGCCCGGCCATTGGGTTAACGGGTCCTCGGACGGCCGCATGCTTTACGTCGCGCCGCCCATCGGGGTCAGGTGTGTCGCCGCCTCCGACGTTGGTACCGCAGAACTGGACGGCGTGACATCCACCTTCCGCAATTTCCAACGCGTCAGCCCTGATTTTGACAAATATTTCCAGGGCTCGCTGCGGTTCGGCAGGACGGCCGAGGCGATACTCCAGGATCAATTCCACCAGCACTATATATCGGGTGGCCTGCCCCAAGTCACGGTCGGCGAAACGGAGGACAGCAGACGGCACGAGGTGTTCATTGACTCGGAATCTCTGCTGCGCTCCGTGAATCTCGCCTATGCTCTCGACGCGTCCAACCTCATGTACGGTCTCTCGTCAACCTACCGAGACGAGTGGGTCGAGCAGGGGCTGACGTCGTCACGCGCGGGCAGAGTCCTCTCGGTCGCCTCCCTCATCCCGGGTTCGGGCGTGGGGTACTTTGTGCTGGCGCTGTTTTGTGTGTGGGCGGCGCTCTCTGCGACGCTGGGACTCGTGTACGGATTCCGGAAGAGGCCGGCTGATAAACTCGACGGGTACTCGATGCTGCGCATCGGCGCTGACATGGCGCCCGAGCTCATTGAGAACCGGGACTTTATGAGTGGGATGCCGTACCAGGACAGTGGGACCATGGCGGCTATGCCGTGCAATGCTTCACGGCAGAATTCGGTTCGTCAGGTCTAGGTTTGTGAAGGACACCGATCATGCGTGGATTCATCGTTCGGTTCACATTGGATAGACACGTTAAAAAGGCACCACATAGACATGTCATCACTGAATCAACGGTTCAGCATCTCGTGTCAGACTTTCTATCCGGCCTGCTGCGCCGAGGAACGCTCTTCCAGTACAGCCTGAGTCCGCGGTTGGCGGTCCGGCATTTGTATCAACCGCGTCTTGACAAGGTCAACGTACCAAAGCGCGCCAGAGAGCCCCTGGGATACAGAATAATCAAATTTGGTATCATGCAAAGTCTCACCTTTCACCTCCCCCGGTAAACCACAGATATGGCAGTTAGGTTTGTCCTGGTATTTTGGGGACCAAAGCGTCTGCAGGGTTAATGATGTCGATCCTATCTTCAAACCGACTCGGGACGGACACGGCGATCTACTGTACAGTCGAGAGTCGAGATTGTTCATTCCCATCTCCGCTGAAAGGCGAGGGCTTCCGTTCCACCGTTGACAGGCATTGCATCCATACAAACCAGCACTACTCGCGGGCTCTTGGCTTGCACTGGACATCAATAAGAAAACAGAATTCGATCTGGAAGGAACAATGCAAATGAGAAAGGAAGAGAGGAAAATATAGAGAAGGTCAAAAGAGAAAACAGGCCATCAAGGACACATTCCGGCTCACATACAGCCTCTACACGCTGCTCCTGACTGGCGCCAGCGGAAACACGTCCGCGATCATTGGCGGAGTAACGCTCCATTTGGCGACGGACATTAGATCCGATGGAGAGAACGAGGTGACAAGAACGATATCGGAATGAGAGAAGTTGCGCTGGAAAAATCATAATCATGTTGATCGTCGACGAGATCAGCCAGGTGGCCGGTCTCACGCTCGCGGCCGTAGAACAGCGAGCTAACGCAGTACACGGACAATCTGCGTCGCCCGTTCAGCCGGATACCGATAGTCACGTTATTTGGCGACTTCTTCCAGTTCAACCCGGCCTATAGACCAACCTCCTCTTACCAATGCCCAGGAATCACAGCGGACAGCGACCGGAGCGCTCGGCAAAGCATATAGCGGCACACAAGCTCTTCCTACAGTTCACGACCGTCATTATATTTCCACGAACAGGTCCGGGCGGGCGGCTGTCCGAGGCTACAAGGCTTCCTTCGGCGCCTGCGCAACAGCGAGCAGACCGAGCTGGACTTCCAACGGCTTTGCCACCGCATCTATGCCCCATCGTCTCGAGCTTCTTTCGTAGACGGCCTGCGAGCCATTACTCCCCTAAACCGAGACCGGGAGGACCGAACATGGCAGCCGTCGTCCAGTGGGTTCGTACGCACGACAGGCACATCTCCATCTTGGTCTCCGAGCACGAGGCCGAGTTCAGGAAAAGGCTTAGCGTCGAAGAGCTGCGTGACGTGCTCTGGCACAGAGACGACTCCCAGCTTCCAACTACCGGCGCTGTTCTTCTATGCGCAAGGGATGCCGGTGGTGGTGACGCGAAACCAGTTCGTCGGGTGAAGGTGGTCAACGGGGCGCCCTCCAAAGCTGTCGACGTATTCTCCAATCTCGCGTCGGACACCATCACCCTCGCCAGGGACGTGACCCTCCATCTCGGACCGCCCGTGGCCGTCCTTCTTCAGTCGGACGACAGCGCGGGCCTCGCAATACCCGGGCTCCCCTACGGCATGATACTGATCAAGAGCAAGGCGGTTGCCGTCCCGGGTCAGATGCGGGGCAAGATGCGCAGGTCTCGAGGTAAGCCAGGGTCCAGGTGGGTCACTCATAGAACGGGCCCTCTTCGTACGCTGGCATTCGCCATGGCAGACCAGAAGAGCAGGCAGGGCAAGCAGTTCTCGGACGTCCTTGTCAACCTCAAAGGCATCCACGCCGGCGGCACGGCGACGCGGCCCATCTTCATGGGCCTGTATGTGCAGCTGTTAGAGGGCGGAGAGGTGGGAAGGATTGCATTCTGTTTCGAAAACCGGAGCGAGGCGACTTCATCGAGCCGAAGAACGTGCTGGCTCAAGACATGAGGGACGCTATCCTCGAGTTGGAAAGACGGGGTGAGGAGACCAGATGGCGGTTTGAACGGGATCACAGCGACGAGGCGTGGTTACAGGAATGGAATGCCATGGCCGAATATGCGCAGGTTGCTGAAGCCGCCGACGAAGAGGACGCGTCGCTCCGCCCCAACACGGGATCGTGATACGCCTCGCCATGGTTGCTTCGGCTGCTATGGCCGCTCTGGGTTGCGCCGTGCCTGAAGTTCCTCCAGGCACGGCGCATGCGCCTTCAAGTTCCCCCAGCCCCTGGATCGACAGGCGGCATGTACTAGGGGTAATGTTATACATAACATATTTTGGGCTATTTCAGCCATGCCTTAGATACTAGGGTAGCCTCTGCCTGAGGGGTTTAAGTAGCCCTGCCTTGCCAGCTCGGCGGCGCCGGGCGCAGCAGCCAGATACTCCAGCATGAATCGTGAGGTTGTCCTGGTACCCGGGCCGGAAAGTCACAGATGAACCTACCCCCCCCCCCCCCCCGCCCCAGCCCCGGATGACACGGTGCTGTTGTTGTCGAACGCCGTTTCGCCGGGGCACGACGACACACCAGCGCTGCCATTGGCGACTGGCAGGAACTGCGTGCCGCCGACAGAGGTCACCCACAAGCACGAGGCGGGAAAGACCGAGGCAAAATGGCCCTCGCTGATCCTACTGTTCTTAGGGTTATCCCGGTCGATGCAGTACGTCAGCTGGTTTGCCGGCCCGCGGTCGGCCGAGCCCGTCAGCACCGTCACGCCCTACAGGCCCAGCTTCAGGAACGCAAGACGCGAGCGCTAAGCATACACATCCGAGTACCGCGCCTCGTTCCACGCGTACACGATGGGGATGACGCGCGGCGGCGTTTACGTACCGCAGTCGGTCGCGTTGTACCCGCCCGGGAGCGAGTTCGGGTATACGGGGTCGAACTACGGGTCCAGGCCGGTGCGGCAGTTGTGCTTGTGAAGGCGGCCAGCAAGATCTTAAGGTTACCTTGCACGATAAGGTCGCCCACCTAGATGTTGGTGACTGGGATAAGTTAGGCTTAGCCATGGCCATAGTGTACTGATAGTCGAGGTTAGCCTCGAGGTCGAAGATGGGCAGCTTGTACTCGGTCTGACGCGTACCGCCCGAGACCGACATAAACACGGGCCGCTTGCCGACCAGGTTCGGGGCGAAGTCGGCGAAGAACATATCGAGGTCTTCGGGCACCCACGCGCCATAGGAAGCCGTATACACACCGAGCGAGCTGTTAGCGTAAGCTGTCTAGCTGGCGCCGTCGTCCATGTTGTACAGTAACTGATCTGAAGATGGACGTCCTATCAAAATCTCCATCCATCGGGATGGACTGTGTCTTGGTTCCCGATCATTTTATACTCGTCCAAACCACCGGAAGGCAACCAAACCCTTTCGCCGGATGAACCCCTCGTCTGCGGCAACACTTCACACCAACGTATTCCCAAAACGGCAATCGCTCAACTCCAATCGCCTATTCACACGCTCAGTCCGTAGGAGTCAATAAACTCTATCAGATTTTGGACGCTTGGCGCTGTGTGATAAAAGTCCGGAGCAACATTGGCAAACAGGGGTAAACAGGGGCTGAGCTCTGGAAGCGAGTTTCTTACGTCAAAGATCGTTATCAACAGCAGCAACGTCACTTTTCCGTTGGTCTGGTCACTGACGACGTGAGAAGCAAAGTCCATTTCTGTTTGTGTCTGTCAATTTACGACAAGGACAGCGAAAGTCTGACTCCGTCATTAGTCTGCTTGCTGACAGCATCAACAGGAGTACAGCAACGTCTATTCGTTCCAGTTTAATGCTGACTGGATCTGCTACACAGAGAGCCCAAACCTTGATTTTCTAGGTTCGTGGTGCATCGGTGCCAAGCAAGCGTTCAGATATCAACTTCGGAAAGACTTGCAGTGCTATCATGAGGCGAGATAGCTGTCGAAATGAGACGGGGAGATCATGTAAGCTGATTGCATGGGCCGCTGTCAGCGTTCCATTGACGGATGAAGGAGGAGAACGGCCCAGCTGAACCCACTCGATGACCAGGCTGTTGTTGAGGGGGTAGCTCATTGAATGAGAGCTTGCGTGGGCTCCCTAATGGTTTCAGGGTGACTTTTTGACGAGAAATTGTATAAAAGAGGGTTGAGCTCCCCAAGCTCTTGTTTCAGAGGCCAACCACATCCGCATCCCACATCTCTCTATCAACAACGAAGCACTCAGCCTTTTCCCAGATATCTCAACCTACCCTTCGCCATGCGCTTCACCGCCCTCCTCACTTCCGCCCTCGCCAGCCTGGCCGTGGCGTCCCCAACCGCCCGCTCGGACCAGTCCAGCACTGCTGTCAAGCAGCGCGTGCGTCTTCCTCTATCCTTTCTCCACTCAGTGAACGGTCCAGTTGCTAACAGATATTACTACAGGGTGTCTTGATTGTACGGCCTGCTCACGGGAAGCTCACGCCTGCCTCTGATTGTGGTCACTAATCTCCGCCCAGGAATTCTGCATCGCTATTTGCATGGCCGGGCCGTGTATTATTAGCCCTCCTGTCTGCGCGGGCTGCCTTATCGAGTGCCTGGGCACTGCTGACGATGGGGGCCCGGTTGTCCTTGACCCTGTCGTCCTCGACAAGGAGTTGGTCGACAAGGTCGAGGGGTATACGCCTCACGTTGGCCACGCCTAACTTTCCCGGACGAGGGACACTGCAAGTGGTCATGGAAGGGGATGAGGTGAGGTGGTTACCTTCACATAGAGGTCGCCTAGGACTGGTGTACCAGAACTCGTCCCTGATGAAGGGTGAAAATTGTGGATGGAGTGTGCTTTGTCAACCATCGAACCCTGCCTCTTACCTAAAGGGTAGAAGTACAATTCTCCGCTGAAACGACGTTGTCTGATGCTGATGACCAGATCGGAAAAGTCTCCTTCAACCACTGCTATTAAGTCGAAGCTCGTAGCAGACTTCAAGTTCTCTGTCACATAAGGATTTCTGTTTAGTGTTTGTGCCGTTCGACTGTGTCGTTGTGGATAGCTCTGTCCTTAGGTTTCCTCTCCTACCCGGACTACTACCCGTTAGCAGCTCAGATGAGAACTTGGTATCGGATACCCTTCGTTACTGAATTGGGGAAGCCTCACCAGGCAGCAGAGCATCGTGCCTGCTTTCAAAGGGCTCATGACCCACAGGGATTCCATGTCAAAAACGCAGCTCAAGCACACTTCGTTGATCCGTGACCTGCGCATACGATGCCCAACCGACCAATCTATTCACCCTCACCGAATCTGGGCAATACTGATACGCCAGGATGCGCACATGCCGGTGTCAAATCAAGCAAGCGCTCTCACCTCAGTAATACTGCAGAGGAAACTGTTGGATATGAACAAAGGTTAACCTGCCTGTCCGAGCCTCATCGAGACTTCTTTGACTTAGTTTTACCGGCATGAATCTATGCTCTTCAATGTTTGTTTGTTTGGTTGTTTGGTTATTTATTTCCGCCCGGCGGGCTTAGTTCGATTGGGCAACTATCACATGTCTAGGAGCACATTTCCTAAGATAGATCCTGGTCTCCAAAAGCCATAACGTTACACCCCCATTCTGTGCTTGTGTCCTCGATCTTCTGCCCTATCCTCCGCGGTTGAAGCGTGCTTACTCGGCGTAACATGAAATGGTGGTGGTGGTCCAATTGGTGATGGTGGGTTAGTGGTGACGGGGTTGTGCTGTCCCTCTCTGTGGTTGGATGGATGGATGGATGGGAATTTATCTTGCCCGGAGGCACGAAGCCTAGAGGGCCATGGCACGCTAGTTACATCCGGTACTTCGACGGCCCGTCATCAACTCGTACAAGCACTCTACTCTTTCCCTTTCCTCACGCCATCTGCTGCCTCTTGACTTGGTTTTTAGCAAATCGACTTGGAGGCTGCGTTCTCCAAGTGTTCAGCGTCCTAAATTCAGAAGCTAAAGCGGGATCTGCTGGTTGAGGCTGTGTAGTGTTAGTGGAGTTCCCCTACTGTGGTTGTCATCCAATCTTCGTTGTTGTTCCTCTCCTGGATCCAGTCTTCCTGTCGCCGTTGCGTACTTGATCGTTGCCCGGAACGCTTTGATGTCCGGCGCCCACTCTTTGAGTCGGATGGTGCTTCCCTCCCAGATAGAACGAGAGGCTCCCTCGTCTTGCCACTGTGCATTGCAGAATGTCTTCCCTCAGAGCTTCCCATCTCACGCATCGCAACAGAAACGTTACTCCGTAGCCGAGCGCCAAATCGAGAACCAAGACCTGCGTAAGCGTAAGCGAGTGCGAGTGCGAGTGCGAGTGCGAGTGCGAGTGCGTCAAGGTCCTGAAATAGTGGTTGAATGAGAATGGGGCTCAAACTTGAAAGTAACCGGAATTTAACTGAAAGGACGAGATATTTATACTGAGCCACTGTCGTGGATATTCGTGGTCGGCCTCCTCTTCTCAAGTTAATTTATCGAGTAGTTGCACAGCGGGCCTAGGTTGAATGCCAACTTGCACAACAATCATCACCAGCGGGGACATCATACCCATTCTCAATCATGGCAGAATCAACAAATTATCCCGAGCTCAAACTTTACTGGTATGGAAGCTGGGAGGACCTCCATAACCGTCCCTCTGCATTCGACCCCGGCTGATCTGGACACGAAAGGCTCAACAACTCCCGCGCTCAGCGCATCGTCTGGTTGCTCGAGGAGCTCGGCCTATCGTACGAGGTCGAAATATTCCAACGCAACAAAGATATGTTCGCGCCTTCGGAGCTCAAAGAAGTCCATCCCCTGGGGAAGTCTCCCATGGTCATCGTCACCATCCCGCAACCCTCGAGCCCAGTCAAGCGGAGAAAGCTCGTCCTAGCCGAAAGTGGTCTTATTGCCCAGTATCTTGCCGACCACTTTGGTAAACACCTCCTCCCAAAGCACTATTGCGATGGACAAGAAGGCCAGCCCGGCGGAGAGACGGACGAATGGATACGCTACCAGTACTTCCTGCACTATGCTGAAGGCAGCCTGCATCCACCACTTTTGGTCCAGCTTATTTTAATGAGTTTGTCCACCAAGTTTTGTGTCTTCAACAAGTAACTGATGCTAACTGATATACTTTCGTATAGTCTTGAAAGGCCCCAAGATTCCCTTCTTTATCCGACCCATCACCTCGCTCATCGTCTCCAAGCAACGGCAAATATCTTTGTGGTGACCACCTGACAGCCGCCGACATCCTTATGAGCTATCCGCTACTCGAAGCCAGGGAGAAAGCCGGCGAGCTCAATCCTCCCAAAACGGAGAAGTGGTCCGAAAAATATCCCAAGCTCTGGGTCTATTTGAAACGGCTGGAGTATGAGCCCGGATTCAAGCGGGCCGAGGTCAAGATCAAGGAGTTGGATGCCAGAAAGAGCTGAGTCGAAGGCGAAAGCTCACTAGATTATGTTGCTCGGATACGGGGAATCGCACCTGAATGTAGACACCCCTTCAGCTTACTCGCTGTTCATGTACCTAATTAACTGCCTACGTGGTTAGCTGCACCACCTTCTATCAACTCGTAATGTCAATCAGAGGTTGCAGCACACGGGTCCAGAAACCCGTGACGGGCTACTAGACTAACAAAGAAGCCACGCTCCGTAGAATTTGAAAGGAGTGTACATGGCCTGAAATACCCCGTGACTATCAGAGAGAACACAACTTGATCCTTGATTTCCATCACGTTGACCCGTTGGCAACCGCGCGGACCCATATCATCGATGCGGGGGCTTGCGGCAGCTCGTCCCGCGCTTCCACCACAGGCCCCTGCTGTAACGATCTGACCGCAACTCTATGCGCCGTCCTTGATGACGCTCTCGGACCAAATCAAGAGTGCTCTCTGTCCCATTCTCAACCATGTGATGAACTAGACTGCGACAGACGGCGATGTCGGTTCTGTATTGAACTTGTGGGTTGGCATAATGCGACGGAGCCCCGTTTCGAAAAAGCGTTTCGAGGCCGGTAGAAACGAGAGGCATAAGGTATGTACATGCTTGAGTGGATGAGCAAAGATCGTCGGGGACTGTCCTGCGCCGTGCCCAGTCTCAGCGTCAGAGGGAATTTCGGAGAGATCCGATTACATGCATATCCGTACAGTGGGTTCAATCCCCAGACACACACTTTTTTGTCACCGCAACCCTTTGACGCATTTCTGCATAGCTTTTAACCACTAAGTCTAACGTTAAGACCCTAGGAAAATAACTATATACAAATAAGAGCATGGGTCCCAGCCATTTATATTCTGTCTACCAACCCCTAGATTTCTTGACTGCAGCCAATCGCTGGGGGATTGCACCGATCAGCCGGTCAATCTGAGCCTGGTCAATTGCCCACCAGCATGCCCCAAGACACTTGGTAGACTCAGCAAATCCAGCTGGTTTTGCTTGGGTCACCAGATATCAGGATATTCCTGCTTCATCCTCTGTTTCAATAGAGCCCACATATGCTCGACTGGGTTGAGATCTGGACTATGCGGTGGCCAATCTTCAAGCACCTCAATTGTATGCTTCAGGAGCCAATCGGTCCAGGATGCAGACGTATGAACCCGGGCGTTATCTTGCTGGAAGTGCCTCGTCTCATCGTAAAATGGAAGAAGACCTTGTTTCAATGCTTGTTGATAGCTCCACGAGCTATATCCTCCTTTCTGCGGTGGCTTATAGTTGCGCTGCATGATCACAAAGATCTGTTGTCACGAATACCTGTAACCAACGACAGGCCGCATGGGGGGAGGCCAGATGTGCGGCGTGGGAAACGCCCCAAACCAATCATTCAGAACAGCAAGGAAGACCAGTCAAGATAGGGCGCTATGGCGCCAAGACAATCGAGCACAGCATGCAAGATGCTAGAGGTGATCGAAGTCATAATAGGACGAGCATCTAGGGGCTCGAGAGTGCTCGGCATGCGAGCACAGCGAGCACTCTAGGAGTCATAGAAGTATACAGTCACTCGTTCTGGAAGACTCTGGGAGTTCTCCAGTAACGTAAGGAATCACAGTTTGTATTTACGGGTACGGGGACAATTGCCTGTGCACTTGTTGGGAATCCGTTAGCTTCACCAAACCCACCCAGTTGTCAAATACCTTTAGGAGTCCCTTTCAGAGTTGGGGCTTGACAGATTTGTCACACATGCCATGATAACAGGATGACAGGAACGGGGAATCATGTGGCATTTCTGCATCCACGCTTCCTGAACCTGTGGTACTACCAACCGGATTAACTACTCGTCTGGAAGGAAGCCGTTGGTTCCGCAGCTTGAGTGACTTTTTGGCCAGTACTGACTCTATGACCCTTCTAAGGTCGGTAGTAGAGCAATGGGCCTGTAGTCTCCCGGCGTCTGATATACTAGCGGAGCCTTTCCCGGCTTTGGTAGCACTACGGTCTTTGCTCTTTCGCAACATCTGGGAAACCAACCTAGTTCAAGACATCTTGTAGCCGTAAAAACCCCAAGGAGCTTGGCAACAGATTTTCAACTGCGAGACCGTGGTCAGCAGCTGCGTTCCACGGCATGGGGGTGCGGGATGTATTCACATTTACCATATTCCGGTGGTATGATGCAGCCGCAACAAATTTCTAATGTAACCTTATAGTTGATATCCTGTCTCGTCACTTCCTTCGGCAACTGTTTATCAACTGACGATGTGCGTAAAGCCCGCCGTCGTGTACCGCTTAAGTCTTGAGGCGCTGGCTGCCAAAGTGTAAAAGCTAAGGCCTACTTAACAGCTAGTCCAGAGGGCGGTCACTCGACCTAACATGAGTAACCATTTTAGAGATATGAGTAACGTTATAGTGAGTGAAGAACATGCAGTGGAGTGCGCCGGACGCTAATTCTAGTCTTCGCGTCCAACTAAAAACAAGATGACTAACTCCCGGACATTAGATTTCATTTGCTACGCTAGGTTTGGTTTTGACTTGCCATGACTATAGCATCTGAATGAATGAACCTGGCATAGCCATTGAATCTGGTTTTGGAAGCCATAACCAACCCTATAGAACGAACGACTTTGTCCAACATGACAATTTTTTTGCACTCTCTGGCTCGTTTGAACCCAATGTCTAGGTAAACCAAGTCCAACTAAGTCCAACCCTCCTGTCAATGGAAAATCAACCCAAACACAACTCGGATCAGTAAACCGTTGTGAAGTGGCTGCTGCTAAGACTTACCATTACATTAGTGACGTTACCTCAAGAATTCAGAGAGACTTGGACTTACTAAAGGTTTTGGACCGTTGGAAAGTCCAAGCGTGCACATCTAAGGTACGCAGTACGCGGCCTGACCGCCGTTGACCAGCCGGCAACCCGGATGGCCGTAGGTTATGCCACAGTGGGCGGACAGCTGCCACTGGCCGTAGGAGTTGCAGACCCAGATGTTAGATCCGTACTCGTTACCCTCGTGCTGGTCTTCGCAGGTGTATGTTCCGGGGGTGCAAGCCAAGGCCGGGCGAGCCACAAGCAGCAACATGGTAGCCGCAGTGAAGATGGAGGACAGATACAGGTGCATGTTGAGTTATCAAAGGCAGAGTGACTGGTAGGTGTCTTGTCGATGCCAATTTCAGACTGCTGAAGTTTTGGAAGTGATGAAGGAGGAGAGAGTTCGGAACTATAACGAAGGCGAACTGACGAGCCTTTATACTGCGAAGTTCTCCTTTTGATTCCGCCTTTCACCAGCGTTGCTGCCCAGAAACGGTTCATATTGACAGGGTTTTGAAGTGCTACGCGAGTGGGACGGCAGCAAGGGTCGGTAACTCGCAATAAAAGGAGAGGTACGGTACTGGTGAACAGTTCTCACACGGGTTTCTCCGAGTCGATAACTATCAAGGTTGTTGACTGTTGCTTATAGGTACAGTTCATTGGGCATTGGGTATGATCTGGCCTCTAAGGATTCGCTACCGGAAGTGATGCTAGTTTGGCCCTTAAGAATGATTTGCCAATTCAGGAGGATTCCATCACGGCCCCCAACTCATTTGAACCCCGGATAGTAGGCTGATGGCCGCATGTTGCGAGTTGATCATCGGAGTGCTGCTGAGAAAAGCCGTGGCTTTAGTGTCCATTGTTACGCTGTCTCAAGATTGAGGACCATTGTAGACGCTGATCGTCGCCATCCACTATAGAATTCAAACTAATCGTCGAGATGGATGGATGGAATTTATTTCGCCCGGAGGCACGAAGCCTAAAGGGCCTTGGCACGTTAATCACATCCGATTCGTTGACGGTTGACGACGTCACCATAGCTTACTGGGGTTCTGCGCCGCGAGACGAGAGTGCAACCCGCCATGCCTTCTCGATCCTCGACGAGACCGAAGACGCCCTCACCCTCAGCCTGCGGCGATTCTGCCAACGGCCCGAAGCCCTGCAGCTACAGATCTATTGCACCATCCTCGGAGTGGGATCGTGACCCGTATGGGTCTCCAAGAGAAGAAGAAGACGCTGCCGCGGCCGGTCCGCCCGACCCAGATCCCGAGCTGGACAAGCCGGCATACACCCACAAACACCGCTTCCGCATCGTGCCAATCCGCGAGGTGATCAACCCCCTGCTGAAGGCCATGGCCCACACCATCAGACGGCTGCCCCGGCTGTCAGATTTCAGTGGATCGACTCGAACGACTGGCCTACGCACAGTGTCGAGTACATCTCCAACTGGCGTGACGGGGGTGGAAACTTAAACTTTGATGGATGGGGCATATATGAGGACGGGATGACTTCATTGACACCTGCGAACCACTTGTGAATGAAGACATTCTTGAGTATTTCATCGAGTTGCCGTCTGCCAGGAAGCTCGAAGAGGGGATCAATGTTAGTTATATCTGAATATTCGTAGGTCCAAATTACCTTACTTGCGAAAGGATCCAGTGTCCTAGAAAAAGGGTGCGTTCCCTGGGCGTCTCAAACAACAAATATGATTTATAATGAAGCTCTTGGGCACTTCGGAGCATGCGCTTAGTTTCAGGAAGGGCCACTGCAGTTAGTAGACTACTAGTAAAGTACAGTACCATCATAGCAGGCAGTGAAAAAAGTAAAAAGGAGATAAAAAGAGATCGAAAATTCGGGCCCTACCAAGTTACGTGACATATATCGAATGGCCAGAAACGAAGAAGAATAAGGTAACAAGACGGAATGGAAAGATGGAAAAGGAAAGGCCGAGGAGAAATAGTGGAGAAAGATGGCTAATCCTGAGCCAACTGCGAGACCATATGTTTGAGTCTCAACTCTTCAATCGAAAAGCCCTTCAGTCTTGGTGTGCTGCAGATGTGACAGATTCTTTCGTTGGCCTCAGGCCGGGCCTGGGCCAAAGAGGTCCAGGTTGTAATTGGTGCCATGTAGAACCACTTCGAATCATGAGAGGAGGGCTCAAGCAGGGGAACCTTTTCCATGCCGGCGTACTCCAACATCTTGAGCTTTGAGCTTGAGCTGGAAAAGGGGCCTGCTTGGTAGCCGCGTGTCAAACGTCCAGCCTTCTTCACATGACCAGGCAGACTTCACGCACCAGCACCCTGATCTCTTTCGGCCGTCTTGATGTTTCTGTTGGGACCGGCGGTTGAGCGGCTGGGAAAATTGAACGAGAAGGTGGGCAAGTCCGGGCGGGTGCCGGTGTGCCCTTGGGTTCCCGTACTACCTAGGTTGCTGAAGAGGCCAGTGCCGGGAGGGCCAGGTGCAAAAATGGGCCTCCCTGCTGACGAAGAAGATTGCCCACCAAGACGACTTGGTGCCGGAGATGAGCTGAAAATGGACTGTGTGGAGTTGGTGCTTGTCGAAAAGAGCCTAGTTTCAGATGGTTGGGGCCTAGCACCTGCAGTTGGTGCTGCTGGCGGATTCCCGAGCGGAGTGGGAGATCTCGAAGGAGTTACAGCATCTTCGCGCGTTAGGGTAACTTGTCCAAGGTATCTTGGCAAACACACACAGTGTACTTACTTAATACTGATTGCGCACGCTCGGAAACGGAGAGACGGGATAGAGTCGATGCGAGCCCTATTCGTCATGTCAGGCTTCGTCATGTCAGACTTCGATCATGGTGTGCGACGTGCGCTCCACGTCAAGGTTGGGGCCACGCACCCGTTGATTCCCTTGGCTTGTGCTTCTGGCACTTGCGAAGGCCCTCTCTCAAGATTCTGACCTCCTCTTGGAGACGGCTCCTATTCGTCTGAGTCTCCTCAGACTCGGAAGCCAACTCTTTCAGTTCGTCGACAGACATTTCCTCGACTTTCCTCGCGGTCAGAATGTTCTCGACCTTAGAGATGAGACAGCTCTCTACCGCAAGATTGACGACGTTGTCCATGAACGTTCTAGCCGAGATCTGCTCGTTAGCGTCAGCGTGTATCCAATATTGGGCACCTTCGAGTAAGGAAAGGCTCGCTCACCTCGTAGTAAGCAACCATCATGTCGAGAACCTTCTCAGTGCCAAACCCGCTTTTCTCGGATTCGTCCCACTCGTCTAGAATAGCCCGCTGAATCTTAGCACGGTTTAAGGCACCTTCGTGATCGGCCTGGAACCACTGAGGATGGTACTCCTGCAGCTTGTCCGCAACCCTATCGGCAAGCCGGTGAAGGGTCTTCTTGGACACTGCTGCGAGAAACTCTCTCTCCGGGGGAAGGCTACGGCCGTTGATGTAAGGATGAAGGAGCTCTTGCAGTTTGGACTGAAGATCCTCCTTTCTTTTCTGAAAGAAAGGCTCAACGCAACCCCTCCAGATGGCATCGGCCGTAGTCTCATCAGCCCCAATGAAGTGGTCGAACGCCTGGACTACAAACTCCTTGGTCATCTTGAGGACCTGGTCAAGGTATGTTTCGGCGATTCCTGGCCAGCGCTCGGCCTGCTCCTTGAACAGCTGCAGGACGAGCTCCCCACTGGGCATTCCCGGAAGTTCTCGCCCTTGGTTGGAGGCTGCGTATGACAGAAGACGGTCGTTAAGGTCCTGCTCGGTAATCAACTCGGGCTCAGGGACTCTGTAGACGTCGGTATATGGTCGTAGGTAATCCTGAATCCGTTCACCACTCTCGTCTGACTCCTGGTCGTCATCTTCACCGTCGTCGGCCATGCCGTTCCCCCAGTCAATCTCATACCGTGCTCCCTTCGTCTCCATGACGGCGTAAAATGAGCGGCTGAGGTTTCGCAGCACCGCCCGAAGCTTCATTGCGTTCTTGTCCTCGTCACCAATGGCCCCGAAGAATTTGTCGTTGTACCGCCCCTCGACAGCATCGCGCGCCAAGCGCTGAAAGTCCCCAGTGATGCCGTGGAGATACGACCGCAGCTCGTCCGGGCTCGATCTCGACTTTCCTAGCCGGTCAAGCTCTTCCTTACAGGCGCTTAACTTTGCTTCGATCTCCTGGATCATGTGGGGCAGGCTTGCCTTGATGTGGTCGAGAAGCACTTTGCTGAGCCTTTTCCGCAGGCACTCAACGCCCCTATTCAGGGGGCTTACGGTGTTCCATGCGCTCGTCTGAAAGAACTGCTCCTCCTTGGCATCTCGGGCGTCGGCTCCTGAGGCTCTTTCTTCCTCGGACCTGTTCCGCAACACGTACCAGCCGAGGGCCAGCTTATGCACGCTCTCGCGACCCTTGGCCAGGTCAAGGTACTTCCGCTCGTTGGACGATCCGGCCAGGTCGGGTTTGGTAATGACACCAATGGTGCGTTCCTTGAGGGGGTCGTACTTTCGAGCTTCTTGCAGGACCAGCTGATTGGCCAACTGGTTGTTCGCTGCGACGACGGCCAGAATGATGCTCTTGGGTTGCTTCATGTAGCTCTCAATCAGCTGGTCCACAATCTCCTTGCCCTTGAGGTCCTGGTCGGCCGTCGCGCTGTGGAAGATGCCCGGTAGGTCGACAAGAGTCAGTGGGTAGATATCCGGACCAGCGATCTCGACGCGGAGGATGTCCTTGGAGAACCTCTTGGTACCGCCTTTCGAAATGCCCATGAGCTCTTGAGCCTCCTTGATGATGTCCGGGAGGGCATCTTTGTCGAAGCCTTCTCTCTGAAACGGCTGTGGCGCTGCGCCGCCACGCGGTGTGATGGCAGAGGGCTCGTCGGCAAATTGGATGGTGACCTCGAGTGCCGTTTTGTCCGCTCGTCGAAGAATGAGCTCCGTGGCAAAGCGTGTGCACAGATCGCCATCGACGGGGAAGCGAACGCGCGAGATGGCTTCGAGAACGGAGCTCTTTCCCGAGGACTGATCGCCGACCACGATGATCTGAGGCAGGTCGACGAAATCGCCAACCCCAAGCTGTCGGAGACCGTCGATGGTGTCGAGCAGTGCCCGCGCGTCGGAGCTGGTCATCTGCGCCAACGAGCTGGCGTCGAGAGTGACCTGTCTCGGTGAAGGCTGATCCATGTTTGCTTCCCCGTTTGTGGTTCAAGAGTAGAATGAATTTCAGCAGCAAAAGAGGTTGATTCTGGGGATGGTTTACCAAGAAGTTGAAAGAGAGTTGGGCTGCCTCAAGTCCTCACCTGATGGCCAGTTTATCTTTCCATCGATCCATGTCTGACTTGAAGCACCAAAGGGGCGTTGATCCAGTCTGACAAGGTACCTCATGCAAGCTTGTCGTCTCTGTCACCAACAGTGTTTCATGGCTGAAGCACGGCGCCTAACCGGGAATGCTGGGGATTGGTTGTGCTCCTGCGAGGCTTTGCTGCAAGCAATCAAGCTGAGCTGCGACCGCACAACCAGCTTCAGATCGCCCTCGACAGCACATGCGAGCACCTTGGCTCGTGCTCGTGAGGCTGCGGCGCATTGCGTTATGGTGGGTAAGAACGGCAGGCAACACGCTGCGTCCGGCCCAATTCCGCCGTGGCATGCACGAGCACTCCGTTCAAAATAAAAACGCACTATCGATCGAGACCATCGTGACCGTCGAGGGCGGCGAAGAGTCGGCATATACAGGACTCCATAACGTTAGGCGGTCGGTGACAGTGGTGTTTATGAACTTTAAAGCAACACGCCTGCAAAGCCAAGGGACTCAAAGTGAGAAACGGACGAGGAGATGGATTGACACTGAATCTCGCATAAACTCGTGTTCGTTACTCTTCAGCTAATTCGTTGCCTAACGTATGAATACGGAGAAGACTGACTTGTTTCTCCAAAGCGGACTTCGCTGGGTCCTATTATTACACCAAACGGCCAACAGTTTCTTATCTTCATTGTTGTTCGAATGGTGCGGTTTCTTGTCCTTATAGCGACTAGTTCTGGTTCCTTCTGAGCTGATAGGGAACTTTTATGGGCAAAACCTGGCAGCAAGCATTGAGTACGAGTTGCCCAACCTGAGTGCAAAAGAGATCTAGACTCTAACTAGTGCGATTTATTGCTTATGTGATAGTTACGAGTATGCGCCAAAGTGAACACATTGACTATCTCACCTTGATTTCATACTCGCGCTGTCCCAGAATCGATGCAGGATTCCACCATTGCTTGCCCGTAATCTCAAAGTTCAGGTATCCAACAAAGCGTCCGCCTTCACACTCTCCCACACGCCATCAATTCGTCTCACCGCATCGTCACTTAAAGGGCCCTTCTTCATAGCCACGACCGTCTCCCTCAACTGCTCATGCTTCCTGGCGCCCACAATCACGGCATCACCCAAGTCCCCGCGCAGTTTCGAGTGGTACACAATCCAGCGATATGCCAGCTCTGCGCGCGACACGCCCTCGTCCCGGGCGGTCTGATCCCATTCATCCAGCGCCGCAACAAAGCTGGGCCGGTTGTACATGGCATTGTACACGGGCGCGAGCGGGTTCTTGTCGCCGAAGCGGCCCTCTGCGCCGCCGCTGGTCAGCTGGGCCTTGGACTTTGGCCAGAAACCCACCGGCGATGGGGATGTAGGCATAAAAGGCCAAGTTGTGCTTGCGCAGCACCGGGAAGAGCTCGGTCTCGGCGCGCCGGGCGACGGCGCTGTAGTTGCCCTCGAAGACGGACGGGACCACGAAGTTGTTCTCCTTGGCCAGGGCGATGACTTCTTCGACTTCGTGCGGGAGGAAGTTGGACAGGCCCAGACGACGGAAGGCGCCTCGTTTATACAGCTCGTTGGCGCCGCTGAGGGTTTCCTTCCAGGGGATGCGCCGGTCGGGCGTGTGGAGGCAGTACACGTCGACCTGGCAGCACGGGTGGTTAGGTAGAACTCGAAAGAGTTTCGCCTGATGACTTACCGCGTCGGTCTTCAGCTTCTGCAGACTCTGCTCGCCGGACTGGATGACGTGGTCCTTGGTGGCGGGCTTCTGGCCGAAACCCCCGTCTTGCTTGGTGTCGATGGTGAACTTGGAAGCGGCGCCGGCCTTGCCCAGTAGCTCTTCTGACAGACCGTAGCACTGCGCCGTGTTGATGTTCTTGATGCCGACTTCCTCGATGGCGGGCAACCACGCCTTGACGACGGCTTCGGTGGCCGCAACGAAGGAGGCACTTCCGAAGACAATCTTGATTTGGTTTGCAGACATGGTGGGCGTGTTTGTGCACTGTGTGTAGTCAGTTCAGGACTAAGCTTGGCAAAGTACCCATCACCTGTTCCAGGTCGTAGGCACTCAAAAATATATCATTTTGGGATTCCATTCGGGCTACTGGGTCCGTCCGGCGCGGTGCAAATGATGTTGTTGGATGTTGGTTTATTAGTCATCTTGAATCAAGGCCCCTTCATAGGATCATTTGTCACTCTGTGGGCTTGACTGCTTGATGAGACACAAGTCGGGGAAGCCGCTGACAATTCTTACTGCGTGTGCAGTGGCATGCAACTCGATTTGAAACCGACCGCTGCGTGGCAGCTCTCAACGACTGAAAGCGACTGGAATGCAACCGTATTGCCCTGGACTCATTTATGAAATCAGGATTCGTCGCTACGCTCGATCAAATCCACTCGCTCAATGTTGGTTCGAGTGCTTTGATGGAACCCAATTTTCAAGCATTGTTGAGCACTCGACATTCGGCGGTGTTCCGTAGATTCGATGGCCAATGCCCAAGAACGCGCCCCGTTCTTTCTGGGCTAAATCGGTATGGCAGTGGCGGCTTTGTGTACAGAGTACTGTACCTAGGTTCCGTCACCAAGCTTTAAATGGCACCGCAAAGCCAGTTTTTACTCCTGCAACCACCACTACACACATCATCGTGGCCTTCAGATATCAACAACCTTCGGCTTCCCCATCTTCGCACCCATTTTCTAAGGCGGTAAGAGTCATCGCCAGACTTCTCCCCTATAGAAATGGCCTGGCAAGGCCCAAAACAGTATGTAAGAAAGCGGCCTTGTTGCGACGACGACATCGTCAAAGAGCTTGCAGCGAGGAAGGTTGGGCCTCTGTTAACCAGGAATCTATCAACAAATGACACAAATGGGTGGATTCAAACCCACAGATCTTCAAAATTTGCTTATAGTTAGATTGGGGGATGACTGGCAACGAGATATATCGAATTTGCAGCTATTTTGAGTGTGTAGATGGTTGAGTATGGTGGTGGGCCCTTTTGCAGTGCCAATTACAGTACAGTAGTTAAACCTTTGGCAGGGGGCTAGGTAAGAAGGTATCGTGACGATGGATTGTTGCAGATCAGGGTATCGGCCACCCGATTCGACCAAGCCATGGGTTGATGGGTTGATCGCGACGATAGGTGCAAGGGAGTCTGTAAAGCCAGGAGATCTTGTAACAGGGATCGGCTATTGACGTATAGGTAGACTGCATATCTACGGGATGCATTGGATGCCCAGACCGGCACCGACGAGTCTGCCTGCGTGTCTGCCCGCTCAATTGGGGTGCTCTCAGGATGCCACGCTTGGAGCTCTGAGGTGTGGCAGGGAAGTTCCGTCGGGGCTGAGCGATCAGGCGATGCGGGATCTGCACTGCCTCCAGCTGCATATGCGTGTGTTGGAAACTTGGAGTGATGCTGCGACTGGCGCAGCATCATTCCCGTAGCTGCCAAAAGTGGGCCAGGAAAGCGACTAAATCAGAAAGAGACTAAGTGACCAAGTTGATGCACATCGGTGTCTCGAAGCGAAAAAGAACTGTTCTTACTCGGTAACCACCTTCATGTTCCAGGCTAAGAAAACTTGCAGGCTGTGTCTGCAGTGAGGTGCGACTAAAGAGTCTGTGACCGAATCATAAAATACCCGGAATTTGACTCGCCTTCAGCTGGTCTTCACTCGTCCCTGCCCGAGAAGCAGCACCACGACCCAAACCGTCGATTTCTCCCTTCCTCTCTTCATCCTGTTTTGGGGTGGCCAACCACCGACAACAAAACATGCAAAAGTACATCCCAGACAGAGAATCCGAAGATTTGAACCAGCCCTCTCTTGCCAGCCATTTAACATCGCCGGAAAGCAGCGACAGTCCAAAGCGCAACAGCGACCCGGTCGACACACCCCCGCCCGCTTACAGTGCGAGAGCTCCTTCAGATGCATGCTATGCACATAATGCAATAGAGAACCAGGCGGTCAGCCTGACGGCGGCATTCGAAGACTTGGTTCTGTCCGACTTGCCCGTTGACCCGAGCGTCGACACATGTCTTGCCCATCTCAAGTTGCTCTTTGCCATCCAATGGATGAAAGAAGACGTTGGCTTCGCCGACGGGCTCTGGGGTCTCTGGGATGCCCAAGCCGGCCCCATGGACCCAGTCCACAGGCGACGGCCCGAGAAGGTGAAGAAGGAAAAGGACGAACCAGAACCAAGCGCCGAGGAAAAATTGCGAGAAGAGAACCTCAAAACCCTCAGCTTGATCCGGGAGAAGCGATGGGCCTTGTTCATTGCCAGGGCCGTTCACCGGTACGAGACATGGTGGAAATCTCTGATGGACGTGTTCCCTCAGCGACCACTGTCCGAGGCCGACATGGAAATCCCCGGGTTTGTCATGTACGAGGGCTTTCCCACCGACCGTAAGGCAGTCTTTCGGTGGCGTGAGGACATGCTGCCGCCGCTTGGTATGTTCTTGCTCTCAATCTCAGCCTCCTTGGCCGACACTGACCTGCTCTCCAAGATGTGCTCATGGTCTGGCACACTCACATGCTAAACCCTCGCGCCTTCCTGGAGGACGCCATGTTAGCAGGCCTGAGGGACTTCTGGAACACCGGCATGCCGTGGCGCCTCATTGACAAGGCCATCGACACCGACTTCAACTACACCGTTTCCTACGAGTGCAAGGCGAACTGGACGCGAAAGACAGGCCTGGCTTGGAGCAACGAGGACGACCCGCTGACCAAAGCAGTCAAGTGCCCCGGCTGTAGTACATCGATGCAGATCCCCTGGACTACATGCGGGCTTCCAGCAGATCATCGGAGCAAGAAACCGCTTGATCTGAAGGCCGGCAACAAGCCGCCGCCGGACCTCAGCGGCCACGGCTTTGGCGACGGCGACCTGATGCACATCTGCCCGGGATGCGGAGTCGTAATCCGCAAGGAGCTCCTCTCGGTCGCCAAGTTTGTCGGCGACTTCAAACTCCTTCTCGGCCCCAAGAGTCGCCCCATGCCCGGCACCGTGCTGTGTCCCAAGACCGGCAAGCCCACCACGTCGGCCACCCCGCCTCTACCTTCGGCCCACACCTTTCCCAACCGCCTGCTCAAGAGCGATTGGAACTCTGTCAGGACCAAGATTTTGGACCTGACAACGTTTCGCGAAAACAAGAACCCGACCATGGACGATGTGCGCAAGGCGATCGAGGTGTTCCTTCGGGACCCGTCAAGCGTCTCGTTAATCAACGGCCCGTTCACGAGGACCTACCAGCTACCGGTTGAGTCGCGGATCGCCGTCCGCAAAATGATGTCACGGTACTGGGAAAACTTCAGCCTGTTCGCGCTCGACCTGTGCGGCGCCGTCATGCGGCAGGGCATCTTTGTCGAGAAGATGTGCAGGCTCGATTGGCTGCACAGCCCGGCGGCCCGCGACACCATGGAGCGTCTTCTTACGAAGTACAAGCGCTTCATGGATATCATGCAGGCTAGCCAAGGCCAACTCCTGGTCCCGACGCTTGATGTCGACCTCGCATGGCACACGCACCAGATGAGTCCCAGCAAGTATTATTGCTACACCGTGACCAAGTTGTCGCGCTTCGTCGACCATGACGACAAGATCGACGAGGCCAAGCTCAGCGAGCAGTTTGAGTGGACTAGCAAGACGTACCAGGAGATGTACGGCGAGGTGTACAGCGAGTGCACATGCTGGTACTGCGAGAGTAAGTGCTGTTCCTCCAGTGCTGTGATTGTTGTTACTGACGACACAGCCATCCGGTCGGAGCACATCAGCGGCCTCGGCAAGATCTTTAGCCCCAAACTGTCCAAGCAGGGAAAAAGTACGCGCCTCCACCGACTTCCCATGGACTGTCGCCGTCTTCTAACCCCCGTGAATAGTAGCCGAATCCTTCCATACCTCGGGAGCCGCCTCCCTTCGTACGTGTGCTCCAACTCCATGTCAACCCCATCCCAACGATAACTGATTTCCCTGATGAATACAGACCCCCCCTCAACATCAGCCCACATCTCCTCCCACCCAGCCGTCAAACCCATCTACCGCGAAAAGAGCCCCTATGCAAGACGCCTGGTCCACCAAGTCGAAGCCAACCGCCTTAATTACCGCCTAAACAAAGCCTACGCGAAAGCCTGCGCCCGCGCCGAGAAAAAGGGCCGGCCTCCGCCCAAAAGGGACGACGATGTCTACTACGACCACTGGGGCTACCCGTATCTGTACACCGCGCCGTATGTGTATCCGCTCTGGTGGACGCCGGGGATGTACTGTGGCTATTCTCCTGGCTACTTGCCCGAGGGGGGTTCCTCGGAGGGGTATTACTGGGCGGATTGTGCGGCGGGGACGTGTGGTGGGGGTGTTGCTGCTGGGGCTTGTGGGGGGCCGGGTGTGAGTTTTTAAAGTTTACCTTACATTGTGTCTTTTGTTCTTATGACGGGTGAAGATCATGGCGACTGTTGAAGGAGATGCTGACTGTTGGCTTATAGGGATGTGGTGGTGCAGGTACAGGAGGTGTGGGCGTTGCGGGTGGGTGTGCGAGCGGCGGCAGTGGTGCGGATGGTAAGTTCAACTACGTTTTTGGCTTGTTGCTGATAAAACCTGAGGTCAACCACTGACATGATGTTGTCGCAGGTGGTGGAGGAAGCGGCTGCGGCGGTGGGGGCGGCGGAGGCGGTGGGTGCGGTGGTGGCGGCGGTGGTGGATGCGGTGGTTAGTCCGGAGGACTGCGCGGTTCAGGGCATTTTGGATGAGTTGTGTTGGTTGGAAGCAGGCTATTCATTATTGGCATACAATCTTGCATCGTGTCCTCTCGCCGCTGCTGACATTCGCGTGCTTGGCAATTTGGCTGGGGCTGTGCTCGTCGATCACTGACAAACTGTAGATGACCTACTGGTACCTTGTAGATGGGCCAAGGGATACGATACGGTGTGGAACAGCACAAGGTAAGTCGTCGTGGTTAAAACCGCGAGTTGGGGCGTGGTAGTGTGCTAACATGCCCTTCCTACTCTGGCGAGTATGCAGTTTCTAGTTCAAGACTCCGGCTCAAACACAGGAAAAGACAACCGGCCGAGGAGTCACAAGTCGTTACGATAACGAAGACGGTGTGGGCAGCGGCTTTCTACAAACCACCAGCGCAAAGCAAGCTTCAAACTGAAGCGGTGAGGAAAACCTGCTTGCTGATATCGCCGAACCAACCGTCTGTTTCCTCCAGTAGTCCGGTTTCAGGGGGTGCAGCTGAACGTAGCACTTACCTAGCCGCTGTCTCGGTGTCAACGAACTTGACTCCTGCGTAAGCAGCTTGCGCCGATGTCCTTTCCGACACCTCGCGGGAAATCTCAACCCCCGGTCAAAACGGCGGACACGAAGACCGAGGGAGCAATGGATAGGCGTGAGGCAGCGGGCAATCGTTAGCGATTTCTGCAGCACAATGGCTCGTGGGGGTTGCTCACATTGCTTTTCTACTGCACAATTCGGGCATCATTCGCCCATTGGCATTCCGTGCCCACGGTTTCCAGCTGGCTGGATCCCGACGGAACACAACACAACGACATGTGTGTGATACCGCACGACAGGGCTGCATGGGACACTGTGCGGAGATTGCGTTTCGCCGTCCCGGCCTCCTGGAACCTGGCATCCGGCACACTGGGACATGCTGCCGGGCGTGGTCCTGCCCCGGTTGTCGACGCCATTGGTCTCTAAATACGACGCCAAGGGCGCCGAGCGGCGCTATGCCGGGAGCATTTTACAGTAGCATTCACAAGCGCTGTCCGGGGTCTTCAGCACACCGGGGCTCTGAAACAGCGAGGGACTAACCCTTGTCCAGCTCCCAGCCGAGCACATGTCCCGTTGACGACAAGCCACAATACGGAATACAAAACCCCCACCCCCGACCAAGTGGCTGGCTCAGCAGGGGACGCCTTCTTTCGGCTTGCCGAGTGCGGCTTGGGCGCGGACCGCACGCCGGTCGGCTGAAGTCGGGAGCGCTGCTGGTCGCCTTCAGGACCCGACAGTCTGGTTTTCCCCATCCATCCCTCGCGTGCAGAATTCCATCGCGGTGGTTCCAGTCCCTGGGAACCTTCGTGCGGAGCCTGCATTATTTCTCATCAATTCCGGTCATTTCTGGACCACCTCCTGGCCGCCTGTTCCCCTTTTCAGTGACCGCGCTGCCTGTGTTCCACCCGAAATCTGCGATCGTTGTTACCGGGTCGTCGTTCATTGAGCACAGTCTCTCGTCAACCCGTCACGCGTCTTTCACATGGCCGCATTCGACCCCATCGAGTACTTTGGCATCGCCTGCTGCCGAGACATTGTCGTTGTTCAGCATGCAAGAACCCGAAGCCAGAGTTCCATCTCGCTACCGACTGTAAACCTCCCGTCATGCACTGCTTTGGAAAGGCAAGCTGCGTTTTCATCCATCTTACGTGGTCCCTTGGCTTTGACACTGACTATGAGTAGTGCTGCATGTCGGCCATGTCCGCATGTCTTGCAAAGTAGCGGCCATAGAGCAGCACGTCGTTCGTCTTCACCTTCACTCGCCGCCGGCAACATCACGCCGGAGGATTCCATCCATGAATTGGGCCTTGACTTTATCAACCCATCCCCGCCCGCATCTCCAAACGTCTCAAGCAACTCAAGTTGGACATCAGACCCAAACCAGCCCTCTTCGCTCTCACGATACGTCCACAATCATGAGCGCCATGAAGAGATTGCTATTTCCATGTCCGCCGCCACACCCCAGGATTGCTCCAGAGCGACTGTCGGTTCTCTAGCCAGCATTCTAGGCTTCCTGGACGGTCCCGTCTTCCGGAAACAGCGAGCTTCTGAGCACCATTCTCCCGACATGGACGCTTCCATGCATCGGTACTTGGCGGAGGTTCATCATCACGAGCGCGTCGCCCTTGACCTCGCGCATCAGCAGCAGCAGCAGCAGCAGCAGCATCATCAAGCGGCAAATACGACTGCAGACCCAGTGATCGCCCAGAACACATCGTCCATTTCCCTCTCGGCAGGATCAGGCGCCCAAGACGAAGACGACGAGGATATGGTTCTAATGCCCGAGAAGTGGCTGGAGTGGTACGTTCGGAGCGTCCTTGATTGTTTGAGGTATGCTGACATTCCTCCCCCAGCCGTGAACGGCGGAGAGAACGGGCCATGAGCCAGCCTCGGTTGTACAAGGTCCTTCAGTCGCGCAAGAGACGCAGCGTGTCACCCTCGCACGGGCACAAGGTTAAGATGCCGAGGCGGGAATGACCATTTAGTTCACAACTTCACAGGGCAGAGCAACGGTTGCGTCTTGGAAAGAAGCCTGATGCCTGCCAACCCCCAACACATGTTCGTTTACTGCTCGGCCATTTCGTTTTAGGATATCACAGCATGTCACCTCAAGAGAGCAGAGAGATGCCTGCCAAATCCCATGAATATAGTCTAATAGTTGCCCGCAGTCTCTGCAGTCGGCAGTCCCAGTGAGGTTGCCCTCAAGCTCTAATCCGAGCGTCCGAAAGCCAAATCCCAAAACGCCATGCCCAGTCTCAGATTACAGTCAGTGTACAGCATTTATACATCATGATACAATCCGTTTCACTTCACCACTCCTCGTCTTCCTCCGCCAAATCAGCCCAGCTCGTGCCCTTCGACACATAGAACGGGTCCCGCATCCACATGGGCAACTCCTTCGCGCCGTTCTCGCCGGCTTTCTCCTCGTTCTCCCCAACCTTCTCCTCAGCCTTCTCTGAGGCATGCTCTCCATCCACAGCATTCTTCGCCCGCGAGGCACACTTCCTCAACACCGCATCGGCGAGCCTGTCCAGCGTTCCCAGGTCCTCCATTTCCACCTCGGACAGGTCCTCATCCTCCTCAGGAACTGCATCAAGCAGCCTCCTGCCAAACTCCTTCACTTCTCCCTCCGTGTCATTCTGCCTCCATTCCTTCTCCAACTCCAACTCCAACTCCAACCCAAAATCCTGGTTCCGAGGGAACAACTCCCAGCTGAACCCGTCAAAGAATTCCGTACATCGCTCCCCACCGCAGCTGTGCGCATAGTTCCCCTCCTCATACAAGCACAGGTACCCATATCCGGGCTGGTACTCAGAGGGCTCGTCCAGCCATCGCTCTTCACCCTCTGGCGTCGTGACCTTGAGCTCGATTCCCGCAAAGCAAGCCGGCGCGTCGGCGTGGTCGTCGTACCAGCCCCACTGGCATTGCTGCAATGCGCCGTGGTACATGCCGGATTCGGACTCCCACACGTTGCGAACGCCCATGGTGCCTTGGCCGTCAAGGTAAAAGTCGCGGCCCCAAGGGCCGAGATACAGCCCGGTCCAGGAATCTGGGGAAAGCCGCGGGTGGTAACGCGACTCGGAGGATGTCGGGGCATCTTGGGCGCTTGACTCGTTGGCGTCGGGGGCAGAGACAGACTCAATGTCGCGCTCATCTTCTTCGTCTTGTTCCTCGATGTCCGACAGGCCGTGATACTCGTGCGACTCGAGCGCCGACTGCAGCGGTGTCGCGACGGGGAGGCGCACCCGCGTGCGGACGTCTTGCTCTTCGCGCTCTATCTCGATCTCGCAGAAATCCGCCTCGGGGTCCGAGGTGCGCTTAATGGGCGAAGGGGGTTCGTCGTCTTCGCTATCGATATACTCTTGAATGTCACCGAAGGGCGAAGGGTGCGAGAAACGCTCGCGGGGCGAAGGGTTCGAGGGCCGCTTAAAAGGTGACCCGGGCAGGTCTTCATTGCTGTTTATAAAGTCGTCAGGCGCGTCGAAAGCTAAGGTATTCAGACGCGTAGCGGGCATGCAGGACGAACACATGCAGGGTGAGGGGATGACCTCATCCTCGTCCTCTGAACTGCGGTTGACGTACGACTCCAAATACTCTAGAAGCTCAGGGACTGAGGGGCCGAACTGTTGTTCAGAGGCATTGTCCTCGTTATCGACTTGCTGAGGGCCCATCTCGGGGTTGGAGATGAACTCCGAGCTCGCCTCGCTTGCGAAGTCGTTCGCATCCTCCATTTCGGCGCTCTCTTCACACACATAATCGGCGAGAAACTGGAGGTCCATTTTCGGCCCGTCCGGGTAAGCGGCCTCATACAGCTCATAATCGAGGATGGTGAGTGGCCACATGTGCCCGCTGTCGGGGATGTGGAAGACAATGCGTCCGTCATTGAGAACGGCGTAGTCCAGGTGATAATCCCGTGACTCGGCCCAAGGGACGGGGTATGAAGCCACGATGTCCTATTCCGTGGTCTCATCGCCGTCCTCGTGTTCTTGGGTCTCCATAGCGGTGAAAGTGTGGGCATCCGCGGTGGTTGTGTGCTGAGCATTGGGATCGGCAGGGATGGCCTTCGTGGGTTCTCCATTGACGGATGTCGTCGAGTAATCTGTCACTGGAGTACCAGGGCAGGGTGCGGCTTCTGAAGCAGCTTCTGTGGTGATCTTGGAGTTGTTGCTGCTCAAAGACGTGCTCCTTGAATGGCTGCGACTGGTTGCAACATCCTCGGCTATCTCAACCGCGGCCGCCTTATTGCTGGCGAAATCTTCCGAAGCATTCCGAGTCTCGTCAGCGGTCAGGGCCATCTCGACTTCCTTGGGCAGCATCACGGCCTCAGATTCCGCAGGAGAGGCAGGAGTCACAGGAGTTACCGGAGGTACGGAGGTCGAGACGTCAACTGCAGGCACCGGTGCTTTGGTAGTGAAACGGAGTGGCGCCGTGCCCTCGATAGTAAGCGTCCGAGCAGCCCTCTCGAGAATGAGGTATTGCCGATTGAACTGAGATGTAGTCGGATTGGCCAGCCTCTCGCGCATTGCATCGCGCTCGGACCTGCGGTTCTCGAAAGTCTGAGGGACAGACCAGGTGATGTCAACGTCCATGAGGCGCTCGAAAGAGGTATCGAAGATGCTGGAGACGGCAGCATCGAAGTCATCCTCGAAGAAGAGAGGGTAAGAAGGAACGGCCGTGATCACGACGGCCGGCTTGTTCAGATTGCCAGTTTCCGGGGCGTTCTCAAAGTCCGGGACAAGGCCGCCATAGTCGGAAGATGGTTCTTGGATTGCAAATTCGTGATTGGTCGACTCGTCCTCCGTGCCTGAGACAATCGTAGAGTGGGAGTGGGTGATGTCATCTGTGATGACGACGACCTCGGGGACGTCGTCGGTGCACGCGACTTCGGAGCGCACCATGTCGTCCTGGGCATGTGGAAGAGGCTCTACCGCAGTGGCGCAATTCACCTCGGAGACAAGGCCTTCCTCGACTGTGAGCGCCGGCTCAGGCTCGGCGTCACGCTCGACATCGACGGAGGTGACGGGCGCGACAGCTTCCACAATGACGGCGGCAGTGTCTTGGTTGGAAGACACGACTTCATCGGCCCTGTGGGCGATTATATCGATTATATCGGCCGGGGTGGTGCCTTTAGCCGGATGGGCGATGGTCAAAAGGGCGGCATCTTCGGCAGCTTGCTCGACAAAGATTTGGAAGTGAGCAGTGGTCTCGATCGCGTCGGCATTGGCGATTGAGAGACCGAAAAGGAGCGCCTCAAAGAAGCGAACAAAGCCCTGGCTGATGGGCTTGAAAGGCCCGCCAGCCAGAGTCTCACAGCCGAAGCGCTTGCGAGCAACGGCCAACAGGGAGGGCGTCGAAACAGAAGTGGTCTCCATCGTGATAGGATGATCAGGTTGGTGGTCTGTGTTCATATTTGAGTCAGTCACCGGCCGGTCATGGCTCAGCGAGTTTGAGTGCGATGAGTGGACGGCGGTGGAAGAAGTGACAAGAATCAGTGCATGTGAGCTTGGTGATGTTGAGAAAAATTTGAGCGTGTGCCGCGGTGATGGGTTTATGGAGTAGGTAGGTGGATATGATGGTGGGGTGATGCCAGGGTCCAGGTTCATGACGCGCAATGATGTTGTTGCTCAGCCTTGTAAGCCGATATGGGGAAGCCAAGCATCACCGCTTGCAGCCTTGTTCTTGTTGAACGATGTCGAATCGCGGGGAGATGCAGATGGGAAGTGTTTGGATGGAATTTCACTTACTCAATTGATGAATGCGATGAAAACCGTCCATGATCTTTGGGATCGAAGGAATCATTGATGTCTTCGTCAAGGGTTGAGAGTCGAGATCTCTGCCCGTGTGGTCAGTCAGAGACGGGTTTTCGGTTCAATACAGCGACAACTTGGAGATATGCAGACTTGAAGGGAAGAGGACGAGTGCGGGTTGAAATCAATACACGGGAATTACTTACTTCACGACGGTAACTCGACAGGCAAGATTGCAAACTGAATCGCGAAGGATTGCAGTTGATGAATTCGACGACTGCGGATGCTGGGCGAAGAAGTTGTGAAGAGAAAGAGGTTGAGATGGGGCAGAAGATTGCCAAAATTAATGATCGCAATGAATAGCAGTTGATGAGATCGCAGACTTTGAAATTGCAGACTCTGAGACCGCGGACTGCAATTGCTGAGCGAAAAAGTTGTGGATGGGAAGAAGTCGAGAAGAGGCAGAAGATTTGGGAATTGTTTACTCACGAGATGGAAGTTCCGGACCCGCCCGGCTGCTTGTTTTGATCTGAATAACCCGCCTGTTCACCGGGCCGGTCACAGGATAGTGTCAACACCCCGGGCAGAGATCGCGACAGGAACTTCGCCGGGGCAACCAGAGCCGGTTAGCCTAGGACTGGGAGGGTTGTTTATCCTGTTCGACCATATTGCCGAGTCATAGTACTCCGTCCTGCTCCTCGACCCGGATAGTGGCACAACAAGCAATTTTGACAGTAGACATGTTGGCGTTCAGTACCATAGCTACAGATCTCCAAGAACCCTGCCCGCGCACATGGGCGGTTTTTGGCTATCCCACTCCCAAAGTTCGTCAAGTGCTGCTTGACTTTTAGATCCCCAATTGCCCCTGCGAGCAGCTGTGCCTGAGAAAGAATGCAGTGGCGGGGGCATGTTGATGATGCTGTGTCGTACACCAGACCCCATAGCTGGGCGTATCATCGTCGCCTAAGACCTACAGAAACAGCACGAAGACATTGACGGCAGGTGGTTGAAGACTTGGAACCAGCATGAAGGAAAGGCCTCAGTTTGTTCTGTCACACAGAGACGCCGCCGTTGTGCCTGGAAACGCATGCCTCTAGCTGTTCATGATATATAAGGTACTCGACGTCCACGCGACTCACTTTGACGTTAGCCCAACACTATCGTTCTCCAACCAAGCAACTTGCATCAGACCAGTGCGTATGCTGGTGGCTCCGTGGATGCTGCTGCGGTGAAACATCCACCGACAGATCAAGACGGCCTGACGTGTCAGGAAGTAGTTACCGGCTATGCTGTGAATGTTACTAGCAGTGGTAGTCCTTGGGGAATATTTCCATTTGCGCAAGATACCTGTCTGTGCCTGCCAGGGCTGAAGCAATGTTTTGACATGAGTTAAATCCCCAAGAGAATGGTGTATCCACGCAGAAACTGTATCTCAGCCACCCCAAGGAGAGCCGACAGCAACCCTCTAAGGTGAAACAGCTTGTTGTTGGTCTGCAGTGAAGAATGGACAATAAATCTCTGCAATCTAGAAGCAGGGGAGGGCATGAGACATCGGTCCGGGAATCTGTGGCGTACTAAGTCTGGTTCCTTTAAGTAGCGTCTCCAAACGTTGAGTCCATCACACAAAGTTGACGTATTCACTCTACCTCGTGCACAGAAACTCCGGAACCCTCTTCTGAGCATAAGACGCTCCTACACCGAAATCCATTGACGATAGCCTTTAATTATTCTACCCGAGCTCATTTTGACGCCCTATTCCTTAGTACCAGGATTGACCGCGCTCTACAAAAACCGCAATAAATCCATCTTCCACTGCTTCCATGCGAAATACGCTCCAAGCATGGCGAATAGACCGGACGGGACGCCGACGGATATGGCGATGATGTCTGAAGCGAAAGACCATGATGGGTTGTTGAAGGAGCCGGCACTGCAGTAGCTTTGGGGTTGGTGTTGAGGTAGGTGTAGTTGTGGGATTGGGCGTATCTAAGGTACAACGTCGGTGAGCACAGTTCTGTTACCACCGAGCCGTACCTGACCCTTGCACACCGAGCATCCTTCTTCGAGGACCTGGTAGAATACCAATATGTGGTGCTAAATGGCCATGCACAAAGTACGGGGAACATGGCACTAACCTTGAGTTGAAGACGCTCCATCAGTTGAACTCGTTATGGCGCTGTCGCCTCGCCAGCACAGTATTAGTCGTACACCGAAACCGCGGTAGAAGCAGCGGAGGGCGCCGTGGAAGCGCACCTTTCCAAGACGCAACTGGTGAGATATGACGATGCGGATGGAGCTGCGTCACCACGGGAGTAACATTTGTTTTTCCATGGAGACTGACAACCGATGAAAACTACAACAACATCATCCGCACCCTTGTGCCAGATGAAGTTTCTGGACGCATGTGGCTTGAGTAGCGTATTCGGGTACGTCAGCGATGGACACAGGCGCAACAGGGTCCAGTTCCGCCAATGTCCGCGGGCAAAGAGATGGAGGAACTGGACGACTTGCCTCGAGGGGGGAGAGTATGCCATGGCAACCTGAGATATTCCAACCCTTATGGTTATGGTTGTTCAGACACAGAAGACCGACCGGCTTCATCTTTGAGAACTCGGCACGGTACCCTTGGTATCTGTCGGCTGCCCCCCTGTCCACAGCAGACTGGATTGGAGCAACAGTCCATCATATAGGGTCCCAACCACACCCCCTTATATCACAACCCAACTCAGTTTCGCTTCGCGATTCCCGCAGGAAAGGCATTTCAGATCTTGCGGCAACGCCCAAATTTTCTGTAGTCCCGCAAGCGGTGATTGACTCATCCATCTTGAGCAGGATACGTTGGGCAGGGGTTGGGTGAGAGGGCTCTGCACGATGCATCACCAGCCTATCACTCGTTTGACGCCACCCACTGCAGTCACCTTGGCATCTGCGCATCTGACAATGCCTGTGCAGAAAGTTTCTCTCTTTCTTCCGTCCCGTTTGGTTTGATGAAATGCGCTAATGTCGTTATGGACCGAACAGGTACATGCAAGCGGCAGCCTGTTCACCAAACCGGCCACGCGGAAGGGGAAGTGGGCAGGCACTTAAGATGTAGGTCGGGTAATGCCGCGAATTCATGGTGCTACCGATGGAACTAGATCCAGGTTGCCTTCCTTTTGCAACGAGCACTGGAGTACCCAGACCTTACCAGTGCATGCAGGAAGCGTACGGTACTACTGTAGTATTGGCCAAGCATGCTACAGTAGTTGCCACTGAACTCCAGCCGACCATTGGAGTGAAGACCGGCTTGTCCACCTTGTACAAGTCGTCTGTTCTATTTCATCAACCCATTGAGATTTCAGTAACGTCTGCCCTCAACCTTCACCCAAGCGAGCTGATTCGCATTCCAGTGTCCGGATCAAGCCACACATCTAACCTCTCAACATTTCCACAGTCTGCCAGCGGCATCTTGACCCCAGCCCACACATCGTCGTCCTCCAGAAAGCCCACTCTGTGGCAGCTCGTTTGTGTTCCTTTCCATCCACGCGAGGTTGTCGGCCGCCTCCCAGAGCGCTTCGATCATGCCGCTATGTCGTGTACTGTCTCCGGAGATTGGGTCGCTGATCCATTCGGCGGGGGCATCCCAACCGCCGAAACACTCTTAGATGGCGTACTTCCATAACCGGAACATATCATCGGCTGGCTTGATAGTGGGCGGAATATCGGTGAACATGATGGAAGACTCGACGACTTTGTCGACCATGGGAACGACATGGCTCAACCAGGCGTCGAGGATGGCCACGGTTTCTCATCCTCGACCCGGCTCCTACTCTGAAGTTCAGAGTAGGAGGCGGGTCCGATGAGTTGGCGGTTTCTGAAAGGCGTGGGAATGCCAGTGTTTGGGCCATGATTTAGCAACAAAGCTGATTATTGTTCTTGGAGTTCTTGATGCCGAGTCGAGTGTAATCGGGACAAGCGAGAACATAATAACTTGGAAAAAAAAAAGTGGACTCCAGGTCTGGCGAGTCGAGGTTGGTAATCCTGGTATACGTCCATGGACATGCTGAAGTTGCCGCACAGCCAGCTGACCGTTGTCCCGCCCAATGATCCGAGGCACAATGCACCCAACAAGGGACATTAAGAACAAACGAGCCTCCAAGTTCTATTGTTCGAATTCATGTACTGTCACGGATATGCCAAGAGAATTCGAGAACCCACAGCGCTTTGTTTCGCACAAAGAGTACCTAGATTTCCACATCTCCCAATTCAGGTTTGTGAAGTCTGAGTGAAGTAAGCACCAAGTCACCAACCATGTATGGTAAGTGGCCCCAGAGAACCATGGAAACAGATAGGAGTGGCTTCGGTGGGCTGCAGGACGAAGATATAGGCCTGAGACCTCCCGTTTCTTCCGGTGACTGCCTTTGGCAGGGATTGTGTCAACATACTCGATCCAAGTATACCTTCATTAGTAGCCTTATTAGGTACCTTGGGTAACTGTAGAGATAGGGAGTCATGATGGTTTAATTTAGCTTGGCTTGTTGGAATCCAAGCGCTTTGCTACTATAATCCTTAACTAGATCGTGTCGCTTAGAGTGACTTTTGGACGACCAAATTCTTGTCAACATGGTGTTCTCTCTGACTCGTCAGTGAACAGGACGTATCTCCTCCAGACATTGCAACTGACCAACGCATTTGGACTGAGTCACTGGTAGAAACTGGATAGCCATATTTTTCAATCGATTCAGCCACCGTTGACCTGCAATCGTAGGCCCTTGATAACATCCTTAGCTAGCTCAAACGCCCCAGCCCGGATAGTCCAAATCTCAATATCGCCCATCCCAGATCCCGTGTCCTCAGCCGCCCTCGCCAGTACCACCAGAAGTCGCCATGCTGTGAAACGCGTATCCATTCGTGGCGGTCATGGTGAATTCGACAATGGAAAATGAAAGACGGCTTTGTGAACGAGATTTTGGCACCACGTAGTGCATAGGCCAGTTGGATGGCGGGATCTGGATTGATGTCTCTTGTGACGGGGATAGCGGTGATTAAAAGGATAGGAGGTGGTTGGAGCACCCTAGATTCCTGCTCTCATAATTGACCTCGAAGAACATCCATGATCTCCTCATGCGACACCTCCCCGGTGACTTCCAGGTCCTTTCCGAGGTAGACTAGACAGGCGTGCATCAGATGCTTCCTGATATCCTTGAGCATACCGCGAGTTATGTCGATCTTCATTGTCCGAACGAGGTCTGCCAACGAACGGTTTGCCTCGTTCAGGAGATCGAAGCCTTGTGTGCCCAGTTTTTCGGCGGCGGCATACCAGTTCCGGCTTATTTCGACGCAGGACTGGAGCACGGAGCACCCAAAATAGTTTTTTGGTCTTGTCCAACCACACGAATGTGTCCCCCAGTGACTGCGGCGTCGATTCTTCCGATTGTGTGACACGGACATATGTGATTGAGAATAGCAACTCAAGGACCGTGTTAAGCTGATCCAAGATATTCTCTCGGTCAGCCTCGGGAGCTTGGGATGGCGATGACATGTTTGCTCGTCAGGCTAAGGTGCGTGTCGTGCGTTGCCTTGCTGCGCTGTTGGTAAGGTAGACGTCTGGACTCTGGACCCAACAACGGAATCGGCCCACAATGAGATTCTGGCACGACTATCACCACCAGGATAAAAGACATCTAGCTCATCCGATTTGCAAGCAGTCTGCACATGGATCTGATGATTCTACTCCTCTTTGACCCGGTGAATAGTCTCTAAGCTATACGCAATTATCTTTTCGGCCTCCTCGACTGCGTGGCTGTCCTCTCGTATCTACCTCCTTTTCTTCGTAGGGGATTTTACCGAATTCTCCTTTGCCTGGATAATATCCTCGATCCTCGCAAATTTGTCATTGGCATTCTATTTTACCTTCTTACGGCCTTGTGGCTCGTAAGCCTTCACTTCTTTCGTCAAGTGGTCAACCTGCGCCTTCAAAGATGTGATCTCGGCATTTAGCATCTAGGGCCTTGCCGGCCCTGGCCAATCGAGTCCTTGTCAGCCATCCACTAGCTTCTTTGCCCTCCCTTACACCCTGCTGGTATATGGATGTCCTGGCGCTTTTGAGGTATCCAAAACTCAGTCGTAGACTTAGGGGGTGGTGTTTCCAGCCGTATAGCAAGAGCCTAACTTTCTAGGGCTGCCTCGTAGTCTTTTAGCATTTTAGATGGATCTAGCGGCTAAATATCAGCACTCCTAAACCTGGAGATAATATTCCTAGCAGATATTCCAAGCCTAGGTATATCTCTATTGTAACGGCACACGGCACACAACGTGCAGCCATACCATTGCGCCATATTACTAGAAAAGGGTACAAATGATTCAGTCCGACAGATTGAATCACTCGCTGCACTATGAAGCTGTAACAACTGGCACCTGTCGCCGGGCGTTGCCGACCCGACCAGCCGTGCCGTTACATCTATAGCAATGGAAGTGTAACGGTCTCAGGTAAAGTATATTGCAACTAGCTGATGACAACTCTACGAGTTGTGACGAATCTCAAAGCCGCAACTTCTGAAAGGGACTCCTGAAGGTCATGCTTGACAACGGGGTGAGGTTCGGTGAAGCCAAAGGGTTCACAACAAGCAATGTCCAAGGGTACTGACAGTCTTGCACTTGAGTTTCTTACTGGAGAACTCCCAGAGTCCTCCAGAACGAGTGACTATATACTGACACAATTCTTCGAGTGCTCGCAGTGTTATGCCTTCGATCGCTCCTGTCACGGGTAGTGACAGTGTGAGGTTCATGTGCGCAACTTCTGGTTCGACTGGACAGTTCGAACCACGGTCCCTCTTTTGAGGGTGTTACGCAGTGGCCAGTTGCGCCCACCCGTGACAGCTCCGAGCACCTTGCATGCTGCATTGTGCTCGTCTGTCTTGGCGTTATAGCACTCTAGCTTCATCCTGACTGGTCTGCCTTGCTTCCTTAAGTGATTGGTTCGGGCGCTCCTTGCGCCCCGCATATGGCTTTCTGACATGCGGTCTGTTGTTAGTTAATTCGTGACACGAGTACACTGAACTTGGGGAAGGAAAGAAGAGATGTGAGATTCTGGTAGCTCGAGAGCCAATTTATCCTCACAGGTGTGCGCTGCTAGAAGGTTCGACACTGTGGGTCAAGTGGGAATAGCTTCATCCAGGGGGTTTGGCGGACCGTGCTTGTACGAGAGCTGGCCGAGGGTCACCGAGGCCCATCTCGGGCCCAGCCCATTACATCTTCAGCTAAGATGGCCTGCGCGAAAGCCACTACCTAGCTACAGCTAGGAGCCTTCTAGACTTTTCTTCATTAAGACCCCAGTCGACGATGTGCCTCTCTTATATAGGGCTAAGGCCTTGTTCGTAGGTTCTGGCTTGTTGCCGAGGGTAGGCGCTATAAAGCCATCTGTCACAGATATAGCCGCATGCAGACCCGGAGGGGCGCAAAGGCAGCGTCCCAAGCCAAGCATTTAGGACATGGGTATTAGTCAATCACGAAGGGAGCGCGAAGTCCTGTCTTCGCTCCATCTGCAAAGACAATGGGAAAAGGAGGTGTGTATAGTCTACGATCTTTAGGCCTACGGGCATCACGGTAGCTTCATCAGTACGCAATATAAGCAGTTAGCTACACCTACTGTTGAGACATTTGCTTGTGCACTTGTTGTGAACCTTTTGGCTTCACCGAACCTCACCTCATTGACAAGCTATAACCTTCAGGAGTCCCTTTCAGAAGTTGGGGCTTCGAGGTTCGTCACACCATCGGTTTAGGGTAGACTGTGGGATACTGTACTTTGCCGCTGCATCCTTCTAGGAGCAAAGGCCTTTTTGGACCTGGGTTATAGCCAATTGAATTAGCTCTTCTTGGAAGTAGTCATGTTGATTTTGGCCTAGATGTGGAATGGCGGTGTGGTGCTAGGATTCCAATTGTACGGCTGATTCTATTGCAGGGTCCAGACGTCTATTGGTGACTGTCGGTATTGGTTGGATTCAGTTCGTAATTAGCTAATAACAATGCAAAAAGAGAAGCTGCTGTCGAGTAACTATCTTGATGTCTATATCAACGGAAGTGACTGAGCTTTCGGCGGAGACGAGGCAAGATGCAGCTCGTATTTGTCATGGATGCTCTTTAGCTGGAGTTTTCCACCATTCCGCCGCTGTGTCAACATGTGTTTGTTGAGTGCTGTGTTTGTCATTGTTGGTCAGTGTGGAAGAGCAATCTGGGTTGCCTGTCATTGTTTCCCACAATGAACATGTAGCTTTCGGAATGCAGGCTTCGTGCTGTAGGATTTCTGGACCTAGTCAGCTGTCATATCACGCATTCTAGCTGGCTGGGCAAACTCTTGTCATTGAGAATAACATAGAAGTACGTGTTTTCCCTGCGGGTACCACAGTACCCAATGAAAGCTCATGAGAAGACCGTCGCAGGTGATTCCCAAGTCAAGTACTCAATTCAGATGGGTCCTCGTGATGTAGACGCCTGTATGCTCATACGGGGTATCTGATGGTCAAAACACACCGTCACAACCCTGGGTTTGTCGACAGCCTTCTAGGGGCGGCATAACGGCGGCATAATAACGCCGTGGGGCGGACGCCATGCAGAACCGGCACGAAGAGCCGAAGTCATGCTTGGCGAGAGCAATACCAATGTCCTGGAAGCTGATTTGCACAAATGTCCAGACATATCGTCATACTCAGTACCGTACACCTGTTAAATGCCTCACTAACAGCAGCCCGAGATGCGGGGTAAATGGTGCCTTGGGATCACCGGGATAGAAGAGATCCATGCACCATTCGGCCACAAGGACCCCCTGGCAGGCTGACAGTAACCCGGCTTGTAGTCTCAAAGACAGGAGGTGGAGAGCCTGAATCGTGTGACACGTCCGGCGCCCGGGACGATGCCGATCCCACGGGATCGAGGCACCGCGATGCGCCGGACCACGCCGAGAGCAGCTGGGCTGTCGGTTTTAGCGCGACTTGTAGCTGAATCCAACAATCGAGCCAAACCGGGGGTTCTCTTGGGGACATCCACAACGCATGATACCGTGGGGCAAATCTAGAAGGAGAACGAGTCAGGCACGCTGCATGTGAACTGTGTCAATGGGGGGTAGAGCCCCGTGTCGAGTGTTGTACAACCCCGAGTCCGTCACAGGAAGCGCCGGTTGCAAGTCCTCAAGCACTGTGGATACCCAGGAAACTTCCTCGGGGACCGTTGTCGGCTGCTGCTACGGGACCTTTGGCCGTCAGATGGGCCTCTGGCGGTGGCGAAGGCCGGCACAAACTTTTTGGGGGTGTTCTCGACTGTGATTGGTAAAGAAACGTCGGAAAATGGCGCCTGTCAAAGATAACACGAGAAATGCGGAGGAGGCCGGAGGTTTGAACTTTGAAGTTCTTTCCTCACTTGCGTCAGGTTTGTTCGCCTGTCCCTGTTCCTGCACTGCAGGTTTCCCGCCACGTTAGGGCGCCCCTCAAATCCACAAGCCCCCGCTTGACCCACTTTAAAAAGCTTGGCTCAACTACCATTCGCAAATCCCACGTTCGACCCAACGTCAGTCAATTGAACATATCGGCCTGCAACCATGCTCCTCAGCAAATTCGCCTTACGGTCCAAGATTCGGGTATCCGGATCATGGCAATTGATTATTATCGCGCGCTGACCAAGGTGCTTTTAGCCGTGACCTTCTGCCGTCGGCATCGCAGTTCCCTGGCGCGGACTTGGCCTGCATGTACATGTCAGCTTCGAATGCACGGCGCATTGTTAAGTGTTGCAGGGAAGAGCTCTCGTGAGGACAAACGTCGGAAACTCGAATCATGACTTCGGATACAAGGCCCAGACATTGACGGCAATTTCACGTGCTTTCCTACAATCTGCTGTAGCCTAGAATTTTAATCGGCCCCCAGTGGTCGTTGCCTCGATGAGAGGTCTGGATCCGTTTCAGCGATGCTGCACCCCGCAATGCTAGCGCAGCCCAATACTTTTTCCACCACTGCACTAACAGCCGGCCTGAGACACCAGGTGCATCACATCCCATATCGCCATCTTCGCGCCGAGAGCAGGTTTGAGCCGTCAATAGAAAACAGGCAGCGAGCAACAGGGGAATCCAGTTCTTTGTTCAACGAGCCCCTGAGCGCTGAACTCCAGAGTTCAAACAGCATGCCTGAGTCGGCTGGCATCCACTTCAGCAGGGTGGCGTCGGCCCTCTGGACTATAAGGATCGCATCAACTCTCCCCAAGTGGTGGCAGTCTCTGTACCTCAGCAGCCAGCAGTCTTGTCTTCATCCCATATCTCACTCTTTCTCTCCGGACCAGGCGTCCATCTTTTCTCGGGCCTCTGCTCTTCTTCGTTAATTGCAGTCGCAGGACGACAGCCTTGCCCTTCGCGCACTCTCAAACACATCCCACAACAAGCAAGCGGTGCTTCATAAAGTCGCAACCATGGTTCAGCTTTCCACCATCTTCGGCACTTTTGCCCGTTAGTGTCGCACTCTTTTCTCTCCGCAAACTGTTCATGTTCTCTAACAGACGATAGTCGTCATGTCCGGTGTCCGGGCTGCCCCCAACCTCTCGCTCCGGCAGAGCCTCCCCGACCCTGCCGGCGAGAAGAATGTCGGAAACGGCGCCGGAATTCAGTTCATCGGTGGCCAATGTCTTGGAGCGGCCGATTGCGCCTCCGGGTGTTGTGCAACACTCCCCCTGGCCGGCCAAACCATCGGTGTCTGCTCGGGCGTCGGCGCACAGACCCAAGCTGGCAAGCAGGGCTGTGGTTTTGAGTCCCGCGGGTCTGGCAACCAGGGCGGCAACAACAATCAAGGCGGTACCAATAACAACAACCAAGGCGGCAACAACAACCAGGGCGGCAACGGCAATCAGGGTGGCAATAACAACAACAACCAGGGCAACACACAAACCGGCGGCACCGTCAAGCCAAGCACCCTTCAACCCGACCCGGCCGGCGCCAAAAACGTCGGCAACGGCCAGGGCAAGCAGTTCATCACGGGCGAGTGCACCAGCGATGCCGACTGCGCCTCGGGCTGCTGCGCCCTGGTGAACACGGGCCTCCAGCGATTCGGCGTCTGCTCCGGCCCCGGTGCCAACACGCAGAACGGCAAGCAGGGCTGTGGCTTCCCCACTGGCGGGCAGCGGATCTCCGGGAGCGCTTGATCCCAGTCCAGTCATTTTGGGCTTTGGTTTTCTGGGATCGGTCTGTGCCCGCGCCATCACCCTCATTTCAATTGTGTTAACATTGGCGGGGATTCTGTGCTTAGACATCTGTGCCGGATTGTTTGTTGTGGGGAACGAAGCGCGAGTGATTCTCGTTGCCTGTACTCTACTGTATATTCCGCTACATTGTCTGCCAAGGTACACATCACCAACCTGCCTTGCGAGCAAACATGATCAGTTGCCATGTGGGGGGTTGTCATGAGGCATGTACAAATCAGCATTATGTTATCGTAGTATCGTACTTATGGTACAAGCCCAAAACCCCATCAATCAACATTCCATTTCAAGTTTTCAATATCTTAGTTTGCGCGGCCCGTCGCTATTCCAGCCCAAATACCCAACAACACCACACCTGGCTTGAGCTGGTGTTGTCTACAATAGCATACCGGCCACGCCGAAAGCCACCAACACCGCCAGAGTTACCACGGGACGAACCATGCCGGCGTCCGCAGTCCAGTCTTCGTCATCGTCAATGTCGAAGAGTGCTTCTGAGAGGGCCGCTTTCGAGTCGGTGCCCATTGATGTTGTTGATGACATCGAATTGCTGACGGCCGAGTTGGCGGGCGTGTTTAATTTGGTGTTGTTTGACAGCGACGGTGGCCCAGCGGAGACGAGGTCGGACGGCGAGGACGTGTTGTTGCCTGCGAGTGAGCCGGCAGGAGGGAGGGCGACCAGATTAGTTTTGAGGTGGACTGCACCACAAGAGGGTTAGCCGCCGTCCGAAAGGGGGAAGTTTGGATGACGAAATGACATGCATGCGTCACGCTCCTTGCTCCGCCAACATAACACATGGATACGCGGGACAGGAACGCATAAACAAATGGAAAACGCCCGAGACTTACCATCCATACAGCGGGCAATGGCCCAGTTTCGAGCGAAACCACGGTCTGCCGGGTCGTGGCAGACTTCGCCGATGGCGCGCTTGGCTTCCGTCTTGAACGGCTTGTTCTTGCACAAGCAGGCCACGTCGAGCGTGCCGTCTGCTCGGGGGCCGCAGTCGAAGGTGACGGCACGCGACAACATCAAATTCATTGCGGGTTTCTGTGTTTGTTTTGGACCACGGTTAGCACACATGGCCTAAAAACTTAGGAATTGATGAGTGGGAATGCTTGGACGCGGAGATATATATGGTGTTATTGACGGCATGCATGCTATCAGTTTTCCCATGGCAATGCATGGGGTTTGCTAGGAAAGGCAAGGCTTACGGCGCAAGATGGGAGGCCATTGACAACGGCCTCGAAACGAGAGGCGGGAACAAGGGCAGGCGCAGCGAGGACAGGCGTCACGGGGTTGAGCGCGGCGAGGGCGGCGAAGGCGGCGAGGGTCGACGCCATGGGGTTCGCGCCGGCTCGGGTGGTTAGCCCTGTGAGGAGGGCGACGAGGGTAGCCACGAGAGCCGAAAGAACTAGCGAGATGGGCTCCATCTTTCTGTTTATGATTGCGTGTGTGTTTTTAGAAATATTTTCAAGGCTTCAGAAATATTTTGAGCGCTGATGGAACGTTCAAGGTTTGAAGAACGTCTTGAACGCTGATGAAAAGTTTGAAGATGGGAAGAGGAAGATGGGGAATGACTTAAACGACAGCCAGGGGATTTATATGTCTATGGATGCCACGAACACGTATTGGGGCGCGTCTAAAGAGTCAAGCGGAATATGCGCGTCTTCATGTTGATGTCCACTATGTTTCCATTGCTGCTGCAGGCCGACGTTCTGGTTCTCTCTAGCCTGTGGGCGCGACAGGTATCGGGCAGCAGTCATGGCAGCAGATGCCAGGCATAAACTCGGCCACGCCCGATCTGAGAAAGGGATGACGTACGGCTGGTCCTGCTGTCGAGAGAGCTGCATCGTTCGGGCAGTAGCTGCTGCCGGTCGAGACGTACTTTGCTTACCTTGGGGCCAAGCATGACGGAACAACTTAGGTACTGCTGCATAGGCAGGCTCGGTAGATGTGGCTCTTTATGCATAAGACGGTCAAGCCTTTTGGTCAGTTGAGATGTGTTTCGTGCATTACCATCAGCCCCTGACGCATGCTTAGGAGTTTTGGTTTCACCAAGGATTGACTGTTCAAAGGTCAAAGCGACACACTAGGTACTGCCATGCCACATAGTTCACCAAATGCAGCAAATTCGTCATACCACGCAAGTCGGGTGTCCAGACTCAAAAATGGATCCTTACGACGATGACTAGAACGAGAGCTTGTGTCGATATGAAGAGAAGCCCCAGGTAGCATCCGTTCTCGCTCTCCTTCCTTTGAGCTGTCTTCTACTTCATCGACCAGAAGCTGCCTTCGATAACCGCTTGCTCGGCCTTACACATGAGTCCACCGCAACAATGTACCTGTACAGCTCTCTGCCTGTGTTTTATGTTCGTTCCGCTTTGCTGCTTATCATACTTTCTATGCTCTCTCTGCTGGGGCCAACCGTCGCCCTTGACGCGCCCCAAAACCTCATTGAGTTCTACAACGCGGTGCGCGCCAAAGGCCACTGCTCCCACCAGTTGGCCACGGGCTTCTACAGTCGCGACCGAGGCCCCAACAGTATATCCTCCCCTCTCCCCATACCCTGATCAACTCAGTCAAGTTGCTAACTCACCTCCCAGCCTTCTCATACTGCGGAGACGCCCTTTCCACGTCGGGCGTTCTCTACCTTCAAGGCCGGAACGGCGCGCTAGTCAACCTGGACGTAGACTGCGACGGCACCGCGACCAACAGCAGCACAACCGGAGTCGATGACGGCCGCTGCCGGCGCGACCTCAGCCCGGACTTGCAATCGACCACCGCTTTCCGCGACGTGGTAGCCGGCTACAAGAAGCCCGGCGTGACCGACCTCAACCCGTACGTACACCCGTACGTGGTTTTCGGCAACAGCCCCGGGTCACGGCACCGGCGAAAGTGGAGGGCGTTTGACCCGACGCGGCACGGCATGCGTCCCCTGAGCGTCATGGCGGTTTTGTGTCCGGACAAGAAGACGCTCGTGTACGGCGTGTGGGGGGACACGAACGGGGACGACGGGGAGAAGCCCATGGTCGGGGAGGCGTCGCTTGCGCTGGGTACGGCGTGTGGCGGTAAGAAGGTGGATGGGAACAGCGGGATTGATGAGGATGCTGTGTTGTTTTTGGGGTTTACTGGCGATGAAGCGGTGCCTGGGCCGGATGGGGCGGATTGGGCGGCCAGGGACTTTGATGCGTTCGAGAGGAGCATTGAGGGGTTGGGGGGTCAGCTGGTGCAGCGGGTGCAGCGGGACGGCATCACGGACTCGGCTGCGGGTCTCGGGGCTGGGTTGTTTTGGCTGGCGGTGGCTCTGTTTGTTGTGCTGATACGCTTGCCACCAATGGGGCTTTTCTGATTAACATGAATTTGTGAAGGTTTGCATCGCGACGCGTGAGTGCCATGATCTAAATGCGACTTTTTCTTGTTACTCGTGACGAGCACACTGCCCTCAACCTGGAATGCAAGGCCGTGCTGCAAATCCGATTACAGGCTTCGCAGGCGAATGTTGTCGGCCCTGGCAGTGAACAGGTTTGTGGTGCTCCAGACTCGGCTCGCAGTGATTGAATGATTGGTGACGGTCTCAATTGAAGATTACTTGCTGGCAGATGGCACCAGCTGGGTGCACTCGGCTGGGGCCCATAACCCCACACGACGAAAATTCTCAGCACTCCAAGTTCCGTCTGCAGTGCTTCAACCTTCGAATGGGCGTGAGCGCTTACGCCAACGACAATGGCTTTGTACAGTATTCATGCAATTCCATGCTAGCCCTACGGATATCCTAACCGTCCTGGGCATGTGCGAGACAGCGAGGATGCCACAGGTAGGATCTTGACGCGCCGTTCCGGCTGGTTGCCTCGTGTACTGCGTAAAGGTACCGCTCGCAGCAACCCTCTCCAGCCACTCTCGAGCCGGCAACGGATCTCCTGGTGAGCTCCTTTTCAAAGGGCCTTCTCTTCTCGACACGTCTTGTGTTGGGTCTCTGAAGGGGCTGGCGGTGGGCTGGGAGAGATCATTTTTGGTGTCCTCCAGTGCTTGCTGCAAGACTATTTTTGGGCCATCATAGTCCGCGCCTCTGACTGCGTTTTCGCGGGCTTCACAGAGGCGAGGCTCCAAGGAGTCCTACATATGTAGACGCTTGACTGTATTTTTGAATGCATCTGGATGCATTGTTTTTGGGCCTTGGTTTCGATGCAGCTCAAAAAGCAAACGAGCGTTCTGTTTATCTGAACGATCGAGGGTCGTCCCGTACCGTACATGTAGCATTTCCGCCGGCTGGCAATGCGACTACGTCATCCCGCGCTTCCATGGTCTTTGACCTGGTCCCCTCTTGATCCCCGACATTGACCCATGGTTTGATACCGCGACTTGTAGAGAGTAACAGACACACCGTCTGAGCTTCGGCTTGCTCCCCGCCATAGAGCATTGTATTGTATTGTAGACGTCACACACAACCCCAGATTACTCACCAACCTACTACAGGAAGTCTGGATAGAATGCCTCCGCACAAGGCCGAGTCCAAGTTCGGCCACCTGCCCCTCAGCACAAACGGCCCGCTCGAGTGCGCCATCAAGGGCACTGTCCTGCTGAACCATCCCTACTTCAACAAGGGCTCGGCCTTCACCGCCGACGAGCGCCGCGCCTTTGAGCTGTCGGGCCTCTTGCCCCCGAGCATTCAGACACTCGAGCAGCAGGTGCAGCGGGCCTACGACCAGTACCGTGCGCAGCCCGACGACCTGGCCAAGAATACCTTTCTGTCGTCCATGAAGGAACAGAATGAGGTGCTTTACTTCAAGGTGAGGCTGAAAGCAGTGTGATGCCACGCTGGGCGTGCGGGAGGGGTACAAGTACAAATACAGAGTTGACACGTTCAGTTGTTGCTGGATCATCTCGAGGAGATGTTCAGTGTTGTCTACACGCCCACTGAAGGGGAGGCTATCCAGAATTACTCGCGCATCTTTCGGAGGCCTGAGGGACTGTTTCTGAACATCTACGACATTGACAGAGTGCATCACGACCTGTCGTTGTGGGGAACGGCAGAAGACATAGACTACATAGTCGTCACCGGTGAGATGCCTGACATGTATCCTGACGTGGCAGGGCAGATCAGCTAAATCACTGCAGACGGCGAGGAGATCCTTGGCATCGGCGACCAGGGATGCGGCGGCATCTTGATATCCATCGCCAAGCTCGTGCTCATGACCATATGCGCCGGGATTCACCCAAACCGGGTGTTGCCTGTGGTGTTGGACTGCGGCACCGACAACGAGACCCTCTTGAACGACGCCCTCTACTTGGGCGTCAAGGAAAAAAGAGTGCGAGGCCAGAAGTATGACGAGCTTGTCACGACGTTTATCAAGTCTGCACGCGAGTTATTCCCAAAGGCCTACATCCATTTTGAGGACTTTGGCGTCCAAAACGGTAATTCGAGTGCTGGGCTCGTGGTTGAGGTGCAACATTGCTGAACAGGACAGCGCAACGACTGCTCGACAAGTGGCGACCGGAAATTCCCTGCTTCAACGATGACGTCCAGGGAACAGGGTGTGTGACCCTCGCGGCGATACTCTCTGGCTTGCATGTGTCGAAGCAGAAGCTGGACGATCTTCGCATGGTTGTGTTTGGCGCAGGGACCGCCGGCGTTGGTATCGCAGACCAGGTTCGTGATGCCATTGCCGTGGAGCGAGGGGTCAGCAAGGAAGAAGCCGCGAGGCAGATATGGTATGTGACGGTTCAGTTTATCCTTCCAGACTACTTGCTGACACGCTTCCTGTTGAGCAGGCTTGTCGATAAGCCTGGCCTCCTCACGGCGCGGGTCGAAGGGCTCTCGGACGCACAGAAAACTTACGCAAGGTCAAAGGACTGGAGCGATGAAAAGACTGACCTGTTAGGGGTTGTGAAGGAAGTCAAGCCGAACGTGCTCATTGGCACATCCACAGTCCCCAAAGCCTTTACCGAGAAGGTCGTCCGTGAAATGGCATCGCACGTTGACCGCCCCATCATCCTCCCGCTCTCCAACCCGACGAAGCTTCACGAAGCTGTGCCTGCGGATTTACTTGCATGGACTGACGGCAAGGCACTAGTAGCAACAGGCAGCCCGTTCAAACCAGTCAAGGGCCCCTGGGGGCCAGATGGCAAAGAGGTCGAAATTGAGGTGGCCGAGTGCAACAACAGCGTCGTCTTTCCGGGTATCGGGCTCGGGGGCGTGCTATGCCGGACCAGGCTCGTCACAGACAAAATGCTCATTGCAGCGGTGAAGGGGGTGGCCGAGCTCAGCCCGGCACTCAAGGACGACACCGCTCCGTTGCTGCCAGGCGTCGACGTTGTGCGCGAAGTGAGTGTGAGGGTTGCGCGGAAGGTGATCCAAGCCGCAGTCGAGGAAGGAGTTGCCACGCAAGAAGGCATCCCAAAGAATGATGCTGAGCTGGTTGAATGGATCAGAGAGCAAATATGGGAGCCGGTGTACAGGCCGCTGAAGTACGTCGAGGCTTACGGCGCAAGTCGCCAGGCCAGAGGTGAGCTGCGCGTCGTCGGTAGCCTGCCACGGCGGTGATGGATACGGGCCGGGGTTGGCGAGCGCCTATCAGGATGCAGCAGATATTGGAGGCCATCGGTGCTTATTGATGAGGTTGGCTGACGAGAGTGAAATGCGCGGTGGTTGGAGAATGGAAAGGCATGGCTTGGCGTTGCAATTTGCAGCTGCCCCGCAGTTACAGGGTTGGGGTGCATGGACTTCCTCAATTGAACTTTCAGCAATGCACGTGATCACTCACAAATCCGGTAGGGTTTCTGGTCCACACCAAAAATTATCGCGAATCGCCGCCAATTTCCAGTTGCTTGTGTTTCCCGAAACCTCGACTCCCCTTCGTCAAGTCGCATTTCCGCAACCAGACACTTACAATGGCCAAGATTTCGTGAGTGATGCCGTCTTGCTGCCTGCTATGCGATTTTGACCGCAACCGACGAATGCCGAACTACCGCTCTCCAGTACTGCAAGGAAGTCTCGTGATGGAGGGGAAGCTGCTCCCGGAGGAACACGATCTGGGCAGGACTGGAGAGCGACGCTCGGTCGCATGCGGAAGCTATCGAGAAATCGCAGCACGTTTTGTTTGCATATTTGCTAATCTATCCTGAATAGGCGTGGTGCCCCTGGTGGCAAGCTCAAGATGACCCTGGGTCTCCCAGTGTACGTACGAACTTGTCTCCTGCCCGCCCGAAGACCGATCTCCGACCGATCATTCCCGGCCCAACTCGAGAATCACCTAGGGCTCGCGAGCTTGGACGCTAACAGGAGGACAGCGGTGCCATCATGAATTGCGCTGACAACTCTGGCGCGCGGAACCTTTACATCATCTCGGTCAAGGGTATCGGTGCCCGCCTCAACAGGTTGCCCGCTGGTGGTGTCGGCGACATGGTGATGGCCACAGTCAAGAAGGGCAAGCCCGAGCTCCGGAAGAAGGTCCACCCCGCCGTCATCGTCCGCCAGGCCAAGCCGTGGAAGCGCTTCGACGGTGTCTTCCTCTACTTCGAGGACAACGCTGGTGTGGTACGTGGACTTGGTACAATGCGGGACTGGAAGAGCAGGAGGGTGTTACTCAGAGAACTGCTCGAACCCAACGTTGTGCTATGTCTCGTTCCAGGCCGACCGCTGACAACTCGCAGATCGTCAACCCCAAGGGCGAGATGAAGGGCTCTGCCATCACCGGGCCCGTCGGCAAGGAGGCCGCCGAGCTCTGGCCCCGTATTGCCAGCAACTCTGGTGTCGTGATGTAAGAGGGTTTTCTGGGAGGCGATGGGTCATTGGCGCGTGGGATTTCGAGGAACGAACGATTCTGTCAACCGGGAATAATCTTCCGCCTTGGACGAGGAAGATGGGGATGGGAGGCCACAAAAGGCCTGGGCCGGATCGACAGGCTTTGCATTTCTGGCTGCGGCGTGCTAGGGAGTCATACCACTGCATGATATACAGGTCAATTCAGAATCCGTTCTTCGAATACCGGGATCTGGATCCGGCGCTTTTCACCAGCCAGTGCAGCGGACCCTTCTACCGACCTGACGGCAGCATCATGAAGATGGACTTCCATCGGGGGACGCCAAGTCCGATCGACGAATGCGCCCAGATCCCGATTCCCAGAGGGATCTAACGGCATTGTCGTCACCTGGTGTTTCGACTAAGGATGAACTGTGACATTTTAAGCAAAGCCCCCGGCTCAGGAATCCGTCGTCCCTGGTCAATGACGGATCGGATGGGTCTGCACCAGCAACATGAAGGTGACACAAACCCCGCGCTCTGGCATTGGCCACTGCCTCCAAAACAGCTACTTTTCCATCTCCATGATTACCATCAACACCGTCCTTCGGTCAAGCAGGCTGTCAGACAAACCAGGCGCATCAGCAGGATGCGGATCCACCGAAGTGAGAAATTGAGCAAGGATGCGGGGCCGAGGGAGGACCGCAATATTAGTGGCCTGCTCTAGGATTGTTTCGGGTTCCGCGTCGTGGAGCAACAGCAGCCCAGGTCTTGGTATCCGGACCACTCTCTGCAGTATGCCGCCCACGAAACCCAGGCTCATTCTTTGTCCTTTCTTTGAGCTATAACAATAGCGATCAACCTGCCAACACGGCCAACTAAAACACAGTATCCAGTCTGGGCATTGGAACAGGCGCAAAGTGCCTTGTGACCTCTCATTGTTCCCGAGTCTCAGGTATATATACTAGCGTCCGCTCTGGCTCCCTTCAACGGCGTCAGACAGTAGCAACAATGTGCGAATTCGTGCGTGTCTACTGCGGCTTCTGCAGGCTAATTAGCGCAACCAGACTGGAAACCTACTTACACGGAGCGCTGCGAGCTCAGGCTACCCGAAGGCTGGCGGAGTCGCCTACAATTTCCAGTGGATGATACCTTCACCGAGGGCGAGAAGTGCAGCCTCTGTCCCTGAGATTGCAGAGGTTCGTGGCCAAAACAGCAGGGATTAGCTATCCGGACGGGAAGGGATTTCGACCGGGGGAATGACTGGGGTGGCAAGACGTGAAGCAGGTGCATATAGCTGGGAAAGATAAATTATGAAGGCAGATAAGGTAGTTGAGTTGGGAAAGTCAGAATCCAAATCGGCAGATGGGGCTATCTGGCCTGATCAGTATACGCTGCTACGGCTGCCCCGATGATTGCCAACACAGCCAACCAGAACATCAACTGTCACACCGGTATGGGCATTGAAAGATGAGAAGACTGTGTGTGTGACCTTCCAACGGCATTGTTGTTGGGCACCTGCCAGGTTGACGTGCGCTGCCAGAAAGAAAATGGGAACGAAAGCCGAGGCTCTGACGTGGAAGCTATAATACCGTTGATGGCAAGGTCAGCCACCCAAGGACTCGAGGCTTTGCTGGGGTGTAACAAGTCACCCTTGTCAAAAAAGGTTGGGTGCTGCTGTATAGAGATTGGAGTGCCAGATGAGTTGGCTCTCCCTGACGTGGTCAAGGGACACGGGAATCCAGAGGTCGAGATCAGATCGAATTGTTATACTCAGCAGCTTACCTCAATACAAGAACCTAGCAGCTCAAGCCTCAGCTCGACCCGTAAAACAACTACATGTACCTTACCATTATCCACTAGGTCCTCAACGAGGCAGAAAGTCACCGCCCACCTAGAGCCAGAACAAACAGCTACTTCTCACAATCAGAGTTTTACTTCCACAGGTAAGCCGAACGCCAAACCCAAGGCTGTGGCGTTGACTGGATGGTCTTTGTCACAGCTCTCCGAGTCTTTAGCTAACCACCCATCCACTCCTCCTTCCAAAGACAGTGACGAAAATGTGCGAGTTAGAGAAGTTTGCCTGCGGCAGCTGCAACGCCACGATAGACAGGTACTACCGTTCAGTGAAAGAATGCGATAAATACAAGAAGGAGGGGGTTTGCCATATGAAAGATGCCACGCAGACGAAATATTATTATTATTATTCCTACACCGCTGTGCCCTAGGGCGTGCCGGACCTTCAACAACTTACTATACAGGAAAACCGCGCCCTCGTGGGCCGGGTGAAAAACCCATATCACGCACACGAAAAATCAAAGCGTGAAGTGCAGCAATAAATGCTCATCAAAATAAGCGGGCGCCTTCAACGGACTCTGTTAAACGGTGATCCTAACCTCGACGGGAGCTCGGACGTGAAGGGTGGAAAGGCAGGATCATCAATGTGGAACATGAGCGTTGGGTATTGATTGAAGGCGCAGAAGTTCATTGCTTACGTTGAGCCACATTTAAACATAAAACTAGAGCCAGCGCGGTCAATGAATTGCATTCTCACACTCGGTATAACTACATGCCTGTGATAACATGATGTGAAGCCGGACTTCAACCCTTGATGTGAACAGTCTGGTTTCGCAGCTATTGCCCACCCCTACTGCATGTCAACGAAGAACATTCTGCAAGTCGTCCCTATTTACCCAAGCTCTGACCACAAACATACATCCCAGATGCCGTTCCGACTCAGAAAGTGTTCAAGACAACTTATTTAACGTATTCACTCCCTCCGCCTCTCGATCTGTATCATCCATCTGGCACCCGGAACTTCCTCAACAACATAACCCCACTCCACACCATGCTTTTCCTGTTTGTGGCGATTACCGGGACCCTAAGAGACGCACATGTGAGAACAGATCCTTAGCTCGGGTATTTCACATGGGTTGGGCTTCAGTCTCTGCTCGCCGCTTTGATTTCTGAATGATTGAGCAGGCGGTATACCAAAGGCACCTAGTACCTAGGGGCCCAGGCTGGCACACGTTTGAGGATTCGGACAGAAAATCGACCTAGCTGACGGCTTGCACGTCCATATCTTACAGTAGTAACAGACTAGACATCAAGGCCTTGAGCAGGATAATTGCGGCATAGAATTGTTCTCGTATATCCTTCAACTTGTGTCTCACCCAAGACAACAAAGTAAGGTTCGGGAACAAAGAATTTGACGGACATTGACATTGTGTCAAGCTTGGTTCGTAAACTTTGAACAATGAAGCAGCGTTTGAATCCAGTGAAGTGGCCCGTGCTAAAGAATACCTGCCTTTACATTGTGTTTTTTAGATGGGTCATCGGCCCTCGTAAGTATATAGCCCACAGCCTCCCCAGTCTCAAAGTCAATGCGGCACTAAGTGTCTCTTAGAAGACCAATTGTTGTTTCTCGGTTGACCGTCAAGCTCTCAGCGCCATGTCGTCCTCGTCCAAGCCTTCCTCTCAAAAGAGAGTTTGGTTTCAGGACTTTCAGGGGCAGAAGGAGGCAACCATGCCACAAACCCAGACTCAGGAGACCAGAGCTCCTGTGCCACACAAGCCCATTCAGCTCTCGATGACCTCTCTCCAGAATTCTGAGAGACTGCATCATTCGCAGATCCGCCGCATCTGCCAAATCCACCCGGACATCGGCAATCTTTGCATCATGTGCGACCAGCCGGCCAACCCCGTCTACCAGTGCAGGGACTGCGAAGCCGCCCAATATTGCTCTTGGGGGTGCAAGGTCGACGACGCACAGCACCACGTACTTGTTTGTTCCCAATGGCCGGGCTTCTCCGAGTCCCCGTCCCAAAGCATGGCACGCATGCTCGTCTTCCCAGCCCAGAGCACCACTCCAGTTTTTGCCTGGGCCCAGCTGAAGCACATCGAAGGCGAAGCCAGCCCTCGACTCATCATTGAGCACCCCGAGTTCTCGGTCTTCACCGACCTCCTCTTCCCCAACGGCATCGACACGTTCCCCCAAGCTGCCCGCATGGGCTGCATCAACGAGTGCCGGGCTCTGACAGCCCCCAAGTCTAAACAACAGAACCCCAAACCACGCAACGAGAAGCATGTCTTTCGCACATCTCCCCTCGGCCACGGCCTTTTCGTCCTCGAATGGCTCCCGCCAAACTCAACCAACCTCGGCATGGACTGGATAAATCGCTCGATCCAGCACACCACCTCCCTCCCCGGCCTCCACAACATGCAACCAGGCCACACCTGGCTCTGGACCGGCCCCATCGCCATTCTGTCTCTGGACGTGTCCCAGACCTACACCACCGCCACCCACACCTTCACCCTCGCCCACGTCACGATGCGCGACGTGCGCCACGCCCTCGACTTCTTCACCCTGAACCTCCGCAACCCGGCCCTGCCCGCAGTCCCTTCGCCGGGGACGAGCCGGTTCCCTTACCCGATTGCGCAAGGAATCAAGGTCAACGAGGTCCACTCCCCCGTCGCCCGCGCGTTGGGAGTAACAGACTTGCTCGAGGAAGTCCACGTCAGCCGGGGCCTGCCGCCGACGAACTTAGCGCTGCAGGGCGTGTCGGTGCTTTGTGCGGCGCTGGGGCTGGCGTGGGTGGTGAGGGCGGTGCTGTGTCATGGTGAGGAGTTGGATTGGTCATATAGGGGTTTCTATTCGGACCCTCCCTCGTTCTCTTCCTACCACACCGGTGCTACTAACAGCAAGGAAGCTGGTGATGGTGATGAGGATGCGGATGTAACCAAGAAAGGGAGCGTCATCCCCGCCGTCATCAACGTCGTCTACACGGCAGACAATCACGAAAGCACAGCCGTCCCAGGCAAGAAAACACTGCCTCGATCAGGAGACGGCATCGTCCTCCTCAGCGCCAGCGGCAAACCACTCCTCAAGGAACACTCCCAAGCCCTGCTGCAGTTCATCCAAGAGTTCCACATTGAGGCCGACGACAAACGCACGTTCAAATCAGAAGACTTCAAGCTGTTCTGGGCCAAGTTCAAAACCAAGCAAAAACTCCGGGCCGACGTGCCGTCGCCGTATGAGGTGCACCCCTTGCTGTGCGATGTCCGACCGGGTGACACGTTCGCCGTCTGCACAGACGTCTTCAGACTACTCTTGCGACGGACGCCGAACCTAAAGATGTACGATGACGGCTCCGTTACTTTTCAGACTCGGACACAGACCAGATTCAAACGCCGTCTGGGCCGCTTCCGATGAGCAGTATCGAATTGAATCATGATGTATTTCCTTCGATCCGCTGCCATTTCTCGTCATACCCAGCAGCAACCACTAGGTCACGTAAACAGGAAGATATTATGTACGTAGATCAAAATGCAAATGCAATCCCTCTCCCATGAACTCCAGTCGTTTTCCAGGCTTTTATGAGCCAGCCATGCACCGTTGAGCGCCATGCAAATGCACCGATGCCCCTTCCAGATGCCCAGAAACCGATAGTTAAATCCTGCCAGACTAAGAAACCTTTTGGATGCGGTACCTCCCTCTCCTGAATCGCAGCCAAGAAGCGCACCTGCGTCAAAAAGAGTATCCAGCTGTCAGTCTTTGTATGCATACGAACCTGTTCCAACGTCGAACTAAGCCATTCAGGCCAAGGTGGGGGTGAGAGAGCTCGCCCACCAGACGAGCAATAATTTCACCAAAGGCCACTGCTCCGATGATTTCATCCATTCGCTGGCAAACCCGCCTCGCCGTATCAGAGCATAATACCATAACCTACTTAGAGCATCGGTCCGGGAGGCCCAGGAGGAAGCGCGTAAGGGTACGGCGGCGGTGGCTGCTGCAAGTACGCCTGAGGCGGATGCGGAACCGGGGCCGGCAAGATGACGGGATGAGCTTTAGGCAAAGCGAGCAAACCAGCAGACCCAGACCCAGACTGGCTATGCATCGAGGCAGGCGTCGTCGGTCCCGACGGCCCCGCAGAACCGGGGCCTGAATCGGTCTGTCCCACGGCAACCGCATCTGCGCCCTCCGGCGGAAGGCTCCCGTTTGCCGACGCTTTCTCGGCCTTCTTGCTGGCCAGCGTGTTGCGCCGTTTCTCGACGGCGCCTTGCATCTCGCCCGAGGCCCACCGTCCTATGTGTTTCGTGTCAGCTGCCTGTACGCAATGAAAACTAGGGCCTGTGTTGGAGGAAGGGACAAACTTACTCCGCATCGACCAGCTCATCTTCTCCGACTTGGTCATCTCGGCGTACGGCTTGTCGGGCTCGCCGTCCCCGTTCGCCGCCGCGTTCGCCTTGGCCTCCTCGGCCTTCTTCCCCCGCGACCGTTTCTTGCCATCGGATGCCCCGTTGGCCGGCATGACTGTCCGCGAGGCCGCCTGCGACGTGGTCCCGTGGCTCCGGAACTTGATCTTGGTGATGGGCTTCTTCACCACCGGCGGGGCCGGAGGCGGAGGAGGGGTGCCGTGAATGAAGGCCGGGGTCGCATTGAAGGTGTGCAGGAATGGCCCTGCCGCCTGCGACGGTACTGGCTGGGAGCTGTTGCTCACATCCACCATCATGGGTCCCGCCACAAAGTTGTGATAAAACTTGGTGGCCATCGGCTGCTGCAGCGGCGGCGAATTGGCCGGCCGTGGGGTATGGGATGGCGCAGAGTCCGGAGGCGGCAGCGACTCCTCGGCGGCCGGATCCTTCTTGCGTGGTCCGCGTTTCTTGGGCTCCACGACGTCCTGCTTCTGCGCTGCCGCACCCCGTCCGCGTCTCTGCGGTCGAGTCTCGAGCTCCGGGTCGTTCTCGAGCGCAAAGTTGCGCTTCCGCTTGTCGCGCAGCGAGTAGGCCGATTCCACCGTCTCGGCTGTGTGGGCAGTGCCGTCCGAGGACGCGGTCGACGGCCTCGACTCGGCATGTGTCGAGGCATTGCTGTAGAACGACGAGCTCGCAATCTCGCCGGCCGCCTGATGGTTCCCCAGCTGACTTTTACCGCCACGCACGCGCTTCACTCTGTTGAGCTCGCCGCCGGATCCAGCAAGAATCGACGTCGGTGGTTCATGAAGAGTTGAGACGCCCCGGCCGCGTCTGCGCGAGACCTTAGGCTTCTCGTCTGTCTTCACCTGCTCATCGTCCGTCCGGTTGTTGTCTGGATCGGCGACCGGAGTGATTTGATCCTGCTCCTCCGCCAGCACCATTTCGCGGACCCGTGCTGGGCGCCCTTTGAGAAGTGATTCTGAAAAGCTCTCAGCAAGTTGAGCGTGCTCCAGGCTCTCCACGTCGTCGCCGTTCCCGGCGGCGCCGGCAGGCTTCCGTCTCTGTCGGCGGCCAGATGCGAAGGTGGAGAAACCCGTGGGCGTGCCGGATCGGCTAGGATAGTTGCTTTGATCCGAGACATGGCGCGGCTTCCGAGCCCGCTTCCCTTCGACCACATTCTCGTCGGCGAGCTCTGCGCCCTTCTCAGTCCTTTTACGGAGCCGATTCTCGGGCATCTCCCAGCGCTGCTCTTCTGGGTTTTGCCGGCCCACTTGGGTGGGGTGCGTGTTGAGCTTGAACCCGTAGGCCTGCGCCATGACGCGGTCCTCCTCCTTCTGGTGTTCCAAGACCGGGTCGTCGATGTAAGGCTTGGGGGCGCGAACGCCGCGGACTTCGAATACAGCGGGACCCTTGACCGTATCATCGAAATGGCGCCGCAGGGGAAGCGGCTCATCGACCTTCTGCCGATTCTCCCAGTTGGCCATGGTCTTGTCGTTGGCCTGGCGGCGCTTTGCGTTCTCCTCGTCGTCCAAGAGCTTTTTGAGCTCATTGTACTCCTGCTGATAGGCGTCCAAGGCCTCGGTTGCCGCAGCGGTTAGCTCGTACAGGTGCTCCGTGGAAAGGTCCTGCCATCCCTCAAACGCCTCGACGAACTCGTTTGGATCGCGAATCTTGGGAAACAAGTATTGTTTGTTTGGATACCTTGTCACCTCGACAGGCTCACCCGGGCTATCAGGCTTGACAGGATCATCGAGTGGTTCGTCTGCATCCTGTTCGTCATCTGCTGCCTCGTCCTGGATCATAGGGTCTTCCTCAGCGCGAGCGGGTGATGGCGCGGTCGTGGGCACTGGAGACTCAACTGCCTGGGAGGCTCGTGGTGTTTCATCTTCGACAGAGGGTACGACCAGATCTCCCGGTCTTTGGGCCACGACCGTGGAGCTGGCTGTGGACTCCGTTGTTGAGGCCGGGGTGGTGGCTGACGTCGGGTCCTCGCTGTGGGCCGACTTGTACCGCCGAGCGCATTCATTATTGAACTCGATCATTGATATGGGTGGCTCGCCGTTCTCTTGCCGCTTCTGGCATTCCCTCCGATAGAGCGCGAAGAACTCGCTTGTCTTGAGGGGGCGGCGCACGTCCCATTCATCCTCGGCAGGCTTTCCCTCGAGCGGAGAGGGGACGCGTGTGGGCATCAGGAGAGGAGTCGACTGATCCTTCGCGGTCCGAACTGGATGCACCCACTCCGTGTAAGGCCCGGGAAGGGTGACCCCTTCATCCTCGTAGGGCGTGAGTTTGAGGTGAGATGCAAACGGGGTGGTCCGTTTGTAGATGCGCTCCAACGATTTGATCATTGAAGACCCTGCTGGTTTTGGTCCTTGGTCCGGCAAGGCCTGAGCAAAACTGGGCCTGAGCGTTTCATCCTCTGGGGGTTGAAGTAGTCTGGAATCGTCGAGCGGATTTGATGCAGGCGTTGAGGTATTGCTTGCGGCGGGGATTTCAATCGCTTCTGCGGTCGTTGCCTGCCGTGAGAACTCGTCCTGGGATCGCGGGATCGTCTCTTTGGCGGTCTTCGTCTCGGATTTTACTGCTCCACGGGCAGGGTCTGGGAGAATGATGGGTTTTGGGCGTTGAATTGCGGGTACGTTGAGGTCTGATTGCTGGACCCCATCCTCAGAGGCCCCCAGTGGTTGCTCGGGCTCAACGCTTGAAGTCAGTGGGCTATCTCTAGGGGCAACCCCGACGTTTTTGTCGGGTTGCTTGGGATTGATGTCCACCTCGATTGCCTCGCCGTCCTCTGCCGCGAGAGACACTGCATCCTCGACTAGTCGAGATGGCTGCACCTGAGGGGTAGGCGGTTGCACGTGAATGCGGGCTATCTCGCTCTCGTCCGAGGATGTCGACCGAGACTCTGGCTCACGGGATGGCGATGATGGCTCTGACTCTTCCTCAGACGGCAGGCCAGGCCCTGTAGGCAAGCTGACGAGGATTGTGTCCTGCACTTCATTGTCGGAGGGCTGGTCGACGTAAAGGGTGGGGTCTGCGGGCAATCTTTTGGATGGGTTGCGCCGACGGAAGGATGCTGCGCGACTTGGTGCTGGGGACTTGTCTGTGCGGTGGCGCTTGGGGTGTGAAGCTGAAGTGAAGTCTTCAGATTCCCCCCCGGAATCATCATGACCGCCTTTCCTCTTCCGGCTGCGGGCGATGGGAGTAGTTGCGGGCTTGACCACCAACTCGTTCTTTATAGCGGGAAGACCGAGGTCATCCTCAATCATCTCTTGGGTGTAATCGATGCGTGCACGCTTCCTCAGCGAATGACCGCCCTTTGAATGTCCTTCATCATCGGCAGCGCCGTCATAGGCCGTTTCCAGAGTCTTTGACCTCTTCCGAGCAGCGGCCATGATGGAGCCCGCGGTCGATGGAGATTCGAAGCTGAACGAGGAAGATGTGTGGAAAGTTGAATTGCGGGCCGGCCTGTCTGTCCGGGCAGTAATACGTAATGCCTGATCAGCCGCCGGAGACAAGGCGCGATGAGGTGTTGAGGAGTGACTGTTGGCTTGCCGGGCTTTGCCGCCTCGATGCGGCGCTGTGTATGCCATCCTCTGAGAAGAAGTAAGAACAGCGGAAGGCTCGGGAGTTGTCGGGCTGGCCGAGTTTGAAAACGGGTGGCTTTGGGTCTGAAAAGAATGAGATGGAAAAGTGGCACGCTTCTTTGCAGCGCGCCCTCGAGAGGTGATGTTGATGCGCCCGCGGTCCATCGATGACGGCTGTAATTCAATGTGCACACCGCTACCCCCTGCACGATCTTCCCCCAATGGCTGCTGCATGCGGAGCGACCTGCAAGTGAGGCTACGTTGAGCGAAAACGACGTGTGTAATGGGATGAGGTTTGTGTAAGAGGGCGCAAATGGCTGCGGCGAAAAAAGAGATTCGCACTAAAACCCGGGTTCCAACGTGTCAGGGTCAAGGCCAGATGGTTGTCAGCAGCCAATTGCGAGCGTCAGCCAGCCAGTAGCCAGTCGCTTAGGTCAGGTAAGTAGCTCCGTTTCTGGGTTTGCGGAGAGGAAATTGTCTTGTCGACGGGATGAGCGAGAAAATAGATAACGTGAAGAAGCGATGAATAAGATATTGAATAGAACTCGCTCTTTGTCTGGATGCAACAATAGCACTGCTTGGCCGTCAATATCAGACAGAAATCGCGGCGTGTTGCTCACGGTCGTGTAAGATTTCTTCTCACGTCAATTTCTGGACGTTCCCGACTAGTTCAGACAACTAGCCGGCCGCCAAGCTCCACTGCTTCAGCTGTCTGCAGCTGATAGTTTTGCACCTTTATGCGCCCGAGACCGAAGACTTCCATAACCCCAACCCAGCCCTGCCTTTAGCTAATACGCGTGACGCAACTCTGGATGCACGGTGCGACTGCCTTCCCCACATCAAGCCAGTTGTGAACGCAAACCATCGTCTAGCATCGCCTTTCTTTTCGGCCAAGCTCACTCTTCCTCCTAATTAAGTGCCAACTATAGATTTCCGGTCCGAAGATGGCCAGCAAGAGAAGTAAGGTGGCCGCCACCGACGACGAGCTCGGCGAGCTGTTTGAGGGCATCGGCGACGACACGGCCGTCAAAAAGCCAACCAAGGCCAAGCCTGCAACTTCCAAACCAAAAAGCGATGCTGCCGAGCAGGACATTCTCGCCGAGCTCGAGAACCAGCTCGGCGAAAAAGGCCTAGAACGACCGCACACCCCGCGTGTTCGTGATGTGGCACCCAAGCCACCGCCCGCAAAGAGAACCTCCACCAACACCCCGCCCCCTGCCGTCGACACTGCCCGCAAGTCTGCCGAGAGCACCGCATCCCACCATACAAGCAACACGCCGAGCGCGACGAGCTCCGAGCCGCACGAGAGCGAGAGGGGAGCCGCTGCCCGGCAATCACAGCCAGCGAGCAGCGGCGGTGGCTGGTGGGGAGGACTCCTATCTACCGCGACGGCGGCCATGAAGCAGGCCGAGGCTGCCGCAAAGGTGATTCAGCAGAACGAGGAGGCCAAGAAGTGGGCAGACCAAGTCCGCGGCAATGTCGGAGCGCTAAAGGGTCTAAGTTTGTCTCTCTCTCTCTCTCTCCCTGAGGCTATCGCCGTCACCACCACTAACAGCACTCTTCCCTTTCCCAGGCCTCGTCGACGAGCTACGACACCGCGCCCTCCCGACCTTCACCAACATCCTGCACACTCTCGCCCCGCCCATCTCGTCCCACGAGCGCCTCCTCATCCACATCACCCACGACCTGGTCGGCTACCCCTCCCTCGACTCTCTCATCTACGGCGTCTTCAATCGCGTCATGGCCCAGGTCGAAGGCGGCGACCTGCTGGTGATTCAGCGCGGGCAGGAATCCACACTCCGCCCGGCCTCGTCCGAGAAATCTTCCTCACTTTTCGGCGGCGGCAGTCAACAATCAAGTGCCGGGTGGCGAGACGGGCCTTGGTGGCGACAGTCGGACTCTCCGCGCGATCTGGGCGCCGTACATGGCCTGGTTGAGGGCACCAAGCTGTGCCGGGCCAACGCCGAGGGATACGCGGCCGACTACTTTGAGGCGCACGGCGGCATCGAGCAGGCCAAGCAGCGCGCCGCCGAGCCCGCGAGCGAATCGAATCCCGTTCGCAGCTCCGATCTGTTCCTGTCCGTGCAGGCTGTCCGTGTGCGGCAGGATAAGGCGCTGTTCGCCGGGTCGACGGCGGTCGAGAAGGAGAAGGAGGACTCGGTTGTCGCGCAGGGCGAGGATGACGACGAGGGTGATGACGTGTGCTTTGCAGTGTTTATCCTGGATCCCGTCCACGAGATCCAGTACGCGACTGTCAGCCAGTGCGTGCCAGCTAGGTGGATCCGCTGGCTGGATGCCCCGGCTACGCCGCTGACGCCGGCCAGCGGGGAGGATGAGGATTTCCGGGCAGAGTTTGGGCGCGTGCCGGAGGAGATTCGGGACATCGTCGAGAGCGGCGGCGTTGATCCGCGGGAATGGGTGGCAGAGTGGGTCGAGGAGGCCCTGGGCCTCGCTGTGGGCGTCGTTGCGCAAAAATATGTGGCGAGGCGCATGGGCGTTGGCGAAGGCGGTATCGGCAAGGGCAAGCAGAAGGTCGAGAGTGTGCTGCAGGATGGCGGCAACGAGGTTGCGAGGGCTGGTCTGATTTGAGTTCAAGGCAAGGAGCCAAGGTCCAGGTCGTTCTGGAATAATGAACTCAGCGAGATGCTGATTGACCGTAATTATCAGCATCACACAGTGACCGTTCTCTGGGGCAGTGGTTCTCAGTTTCATTTCGGCGTCCGCGTGTTGGGATTCATTTTGTTGGCACTGCCCCGACTAGGAACAACTCTGGAAACAATCCACATCGTCTCCTGAAACACTGCGGGAGAAGAGGTAGCCATGAGATCTGGATGGGAGCCTGGCTTGTTGTTTTGTTGCGACCCAAGACTTGCTCCAGCGACTGTACCCTGGGCTTGGGTAGTGAACGGATCCATGTCGTTACTACGTCCTTCTTCGGTACGGCACTGGTGTTGGATGAAATCAATGCGGCATTGGCTTGTACCTCGGGTTGTTATTGCCAATGACTCGAGATGGCGAGGCTTTCCAAGCATGGGTTCAGCCCATCTTACGGTTTCTGGATAAGTTCCTGTTAGACCCAGCTGCAAAGGATAAATACGGGCAGTAGAAAGAGCAGGACCCGGCAGAACATACTTCTACTTGAGTCTTGGGGTAAGAGCGTAACAGATGCCAGTGATAGTTGGTTTGTGAGAAACCCTGGCAGTTCAGTTAGACATCAAATAAGTGGAAGTAATAGCACAAGTAGAACAAGTTGTCTCTGAAACGACTGCTGCCTATGTATAACGCTTTGAGGGCCTAGGAGACCGGCATCATCGCACGAACACCCCTGACTACCTGGTAGTTAGCTGCCAGGTAGGGCAGGACAGCACGGGGTTTGCTGAAACCGGAACCTCAAGACTCCGACAAGCCGCAATAATTAGTTTTTAGTCAGATATGTGAACGAGAGAACAGCCTCGGAAGCTTTGTGAGCGGCGTCGGCGATGGCCTGGGCAGCAGGGTGTGCGAGTTTGATTTGTTGCCCATGGTCCGTTTCTCTGCTCGATGTCAGCATGCCGAAGAGGGAGATCTAGTCACCAGAGGTCACAAATACGGCAGTCACTCACATAGACAAAAGCTGTGTGGCCAGGATGAAGAGTTTCATGTATGCCTTCACCAGAGAGAGACTCGTACCAAATGATAGCATCGCTGCTGAGGCCGCCAAATCCCGACCCCAGTCTGTCCGACACGGTACTCAGAGCGGAATGGCAGTCGTCTAGGCCGGACTTGAGGACGTCCCAGCTGTAGATGGATGACCGGGGCATCAGTGACACTGCGGGCCAGTTGACCGACGTGCAGCCGAAAGCTTTGCAACCGATTCGAGAGAACAGCCAGCTGCTGCTGAAGTCCGTCCTTCCCGACTGCATCAGCGGCAATAACTTGTTGTATCTTGGCGGCCGTTGACTGTGCTATCTCTGATAGCGCCGAGCAACCTGCTGGCACGGTCGTTTGCCAAGTGAGATGCATAGGAGGGAGTTGAAACTTGAACTTTGTTCACGAAAGCCCCCAACAGTTATTTTATGACTTTTTGGCACGTCAAACAAAGGGAAACCGCGGAAGCTAGCAGGACATTCGAGTGGTCCGAGAAACGACGGGCTGAAACCGACACGTTGATTCCTATATCATCCGTACTACCTTTCAAAATGCGTGACTGGGGGTTGTGTCGATAGTGGGTGTGGGGTGCGGAGATTCCATGCCTCTGGTGCCTTGACATGGACCTGAAAAAGAACAGCACCACTGCAGCGTCTCTAACCTTAACCCTGTACTCCTAGCCGGCTTGTGTAGGTACTCCTGGTACTCAACTGGAACTCGCATCTCATCGGCTGGGGCCTGGCTACGAAGCCCGACACCTAGGCCGTTGGGCGGCAGCCCACTGATTTCAAAACGCCTTTGGTTCAAGTATCACCGGCGATAAGTAGAATTCTGTTGTCCACAGCACGCTTTCAATCATCAAGAGATCAAATTCGCCTACAAATCCGAAGTCGACGAGACGGAGCCTACCGGGGCCATGGGCGGACGTCACCAGATCTTCGTCATCGCCCGAGTCGGCCAACACTATCGCTGCTTGGCCGCGGTACACCACCAGGACCTCGGGGACGTCTTAGCAATCCACGCCTGCCGGCGTCTCGTTGATATCTTTTCGGCACCTACGACCCGGCGCCCTCTCGAGGCCGAACTACGTCTCGCCGCCGCCTTCTACAGAGACCGTCCTCCCCCGACAAAGGTGCAACTGGACTACAAGGCACACCTCTCGAGTCCTGTCCGCTTCCCCTTCATTGCCACCTGTCTGATGGTGGGCAGCACCATCAACTTTGATGCCGAGTCGAGCCAGGTTCGACTCAAAATAGCAGCATTCGAGCCCGAAGATGTCGGCTTTGACCAGTGCGACAACGACACCGGAATCACTGTCATCGACATTACCAACCTGGCTAAAGTACGCTACTGCTTTGCCGCATGGCGCCGTATGGGGAGCCCGGCCGACCGAAACTCGGCCGATGAAGCGCCACCAACGCTCAACAAGCCGTGGTCTGCCAGCGAGTATGTCCGGCATTGCCTTGTGGGCCGCATCTTCTTACCTCAGCTCATAAATCCTATGCATGAATTTCCAGGCCGCTTGTTCGCTCGCGTTCCTCTAGTTCATGGCTCAGCCCTAGCAGGTGAGGTTCCAGCCATTAAACTAACTGTATTGCTGCCGTACGTTGGAGCTGCCCGGCTGACTTTCCTGCAACTACGCAGACCTTTGGCCGTGGGGAGATTGGGTCATCGACCAGCCCGCTCTGGACGCACCGGCACGCCAAAGCTTTGTCTCCTTCCTACTAGACGGGACATTTCGAAACGGCCCGAGAACCGACGTCGCAGAGCCAGACTTGCTCAGGCGTGTGGGCGGGCATCGTTAAGAGACCAGGCTCTGGCAAAGCTGGTGCAAGTCTGCTCTCGTCCCCTGCTGAGCATATTCGTCTCCTTGACAAACCCATGCGGATTCCACGCTTCAAGGATACCTTGAGAAACCATCTCTTCGCCATTGCAGATGATATTCGGGAACTACCTGGTGTCCCAGGGCTTCTGAGGACCGCTTTCGCGGGGGACATGTTCCTTGATTGGGCCAGATTCCGCCACCTCAGCCCAGGAACCATAATCGCAGCTCTGGAGGGTCCCGAGCTCAAAGACGCGCGAGAACTCAGCCTCTGCCCGGACTGGAGCATCACCACAGCACCAGGTCTGGCTCAGGCGATTTGCGCTTTTCCACGTCTGCAACATGTCTACATAATGGAGGCTCCAGACAGATCAGATGAGGGCCCGATCGGTGAATTCTACAAGGTGCTGGCCGTTGATCCACGTTGCCCGAAGGGCAAGATATCTCTGGGCGGCGTTGCTTCCTGCGCCATCAAGCAGCGGATGTGGCTCCCGACAACCGAACCCTTCCGTCCACCGCCATCGTTTTCCGTACAGCAAGTAATTACTGTCCACTCCGCGTGGCCTTTTCGCACTGAAGGTTCTCCTTCTGCTGTAGAACCGCCCGTTTACTACTTCCCCCTGGCCGACGCCTTCCTACCTCCAGAACGCTGCATTGAGGGCCTCTTCCGTCTCCTTTGCCATCACCTGCACTACAGGTCCGAAAAGGAGTGGTTGGTGTCAGCGGCATGCTGCTTTGCATGCCCCAACCCGACGGCCAACAATCTGTTCGCCATCAACGTCACCCCTCTCCCTGCAGAAATCTACACCGTCATGAAGACTGTATATCACGGAGCGATCAATAATTGCTTCCCGAAGATGCGCGATCTCGTCCCGGGCACATGGGCTGTCCTGATCCACGCAGACTTGATCCGCCCCGTGAATCCCAACCTGTCTAGACCGCCTAGAGTCTGCCAGAACTTCTTCCAATGCGCTTTTGTCCGGCCCAAGCACAGAGTTATCAAGGCTGAACCGCAGATGGTCGACTCACTCGTCTCGGATGACTTGGAGGTTCTGGACTTACAAGGCTTCGTGCGTGCCGCGGCGCCAAGCATATCCCGTGAGCAGCTCAACAGCCGGGTCGAATGGCTCGAGGCATGCGGCAAGTGTCACTTTGTCGGCGCCGACTCTGACAACCGGCCCCGGTTCTCGCTCGCTCCCGTCGACGCCGAAACCGCATGCGGGTGGCTAAGGCAGGCGTTGGCGCGTCTGCGCACTGTGCGCAACAGCTATCAGGAGGTGCTGCTGGACTGCACGAAGAGGATAGGCAGGATGAGTTCTGGTACCCGGAGCTGGACATCCAGTTGCCGAGCAATCTCTTTTCATGACGGGTATGTCATCACTGTGACTCAGGGCAGGAGGAATCCACCATGGAGCTGGAATTGGCACATTCATTCCTTTATCCAATATACCTGTCGACTGTCAACATTCCTAGATGCGCCTGGCTCGGAGAAGGCTGGCCGTCGTCCTCCCGGACAATGGGTTGACGTTCCATCCAACATCTTCCAAATCTGACAGGCGGCAGAGAACAGCTTGAATTGTGCCTGTCTCAGACCTAAGGTATCTGCTTGGGCTGTCAGCATGGCACCCTACCCTAACAAATTAGTGCACTTAGACACGAGAGGGCGTGGGCGTGCATTCGAATTACATCTAAGTACATGTACCTAAGGTAATCAATCGTTGCAAGAGGCTTGTTTCAGGCTAAGCTCCAGGTCCTTACACGCCCATCGAATACAAGCTATCCCCAACCCATTTCCGGAAGGCGGTGGGTGCGGACCCCGTACAATTAGGTTGGCGACCCCGTACAATCAGAGATACTCTTAGTATATAGCACTATGATCCATAATAGAGTTGAGCTCGTAAAACCCAGGCAGGGTGATACCGACAGATGCTTCCAGTTTATTCGGAACGATCTCGCTAATGTGATCAAGACCTTAGAGGCTTAATCAAAGCCACGGCACATACTCAGTCTCAATTTGAAAATTTGGAGTCTGGTGAAAACCGCGTTAAGTCTGTAAGCACCAGGGCAGGCATTTATACCCCCAGACATCGATGATACCTTAGACCTTTTCACACATGGGAGTCCATTTTGGCGATCAAGAAAACTTCCATTGCCATGCTCCCATCAGCTCAACACCAAGCGATGTACACTCTCACGAACCTCATCTCCCTTCTCCTGCTACTGCTGCTCTCAAGCAGCCAGATAGCCCTCACCTCACCCACACCATCGAACCCACACGAGCCATCCCTCCCCTCCTAACGACAGGTCACAACGACAAGATACTGCAACCCGAGCAAACAGATCTGCTACCTCGAGTACTCATGGGGCGCTTCAGTGCCCGTCTTCCGCATCGCCATCCCGGACAGCGCGAAGACCAACACGCCGTTTGACACGCTCCTGCAGATCGTCTCGCCCGTCTCGCTCGGCTGGGCCGGGTTTTCCTGGGGCGGCGGGATGACGCTCAACCCGCTGACGGTGGTGTGGCCGAACGGCAACGGCGCGACCGTGTCGTCGCGATGGGCGACGTGCGTTTTCTTCCTTTTCCTTACTTCTATCTCCTTTCTTCCTCTTCTCTTTTTGTGAACCAACAACCGCCTTACATCTCCCTAGCGGGCGCGCCCTCCCGACCGTCTACTCCGGCGCAACGTACCGCACCGTCTCAGCCTCCCGCAACGCGACGCACTGGACCGTCGAGACGGTCTGCTCGGGTTGCAGCAGGTGGAGCGGCGGCGCCGGGCTGAGCACGACGGACGTCAACACGTTCGCATGGGCCGTCAGCAGGACGGCCGTGTCGCAATCGGGCAACAGCGGCAGCAGCTTTGCGATCCACAACAATGTCGGCATGTTTTCCGAGACGTTGGAGATTGCCAAGGTGCCGAGGGCCGTGTTTGACGCGTATGTCAGGGGGGAGAGGTGATCGCGGACCGGCGGGCTTGGTGTGACTGGGGCCAAGGGGAGCAGCCCAACGGGCTCGCAGCTGTGTTGAGGATTGTGTTTGGTCGAAATGAGAAACATGACACAGAACAATGCGTTTGAACAGGCCCTAACGCCGCCTGCTAGGCACCTCTAGTAAATGCATGAACATGAACAAGATGTGTACAACCTGCTATGCAACCATTTTAGATCCCCAAGCGCCTCACCAGGGCCTAAGCAAACGCCCCAACAGCGGCCATCAACGAAGCCCCGCCGACGACCGCCAAGAACGCATTCACCCTCCTCCTCCCCTTCAGCGTCTTGTAGCTGCCATCGCTCAAAAAGTCCTCGGCCAGCAGCTGCACCAGGCCAGCAAACAGCAACAGCCCGCTCGAGATGGCGTTCATGAAGCCGACCATCAGCAAGCCTGTCTGGCTCATGGGATCATAGAAGCGGTGCACAAACAGGCCGATGGCTTGGCCTATTGGGGTGGTGGCGCCAAAGGCGAGGACCATGAGCCAGGGGCGCGGGGACGAGCGGGGGAAATGCAGGGCTGCGATGCGCGTGCCGAGGGCGAGGCCTTCGAATGATTCTGCACGGGGTCAGGTCAGTAACGGCAATAGTCCATCGTGATGGGAGCCGAGTCTGGGTACGACGTACGGTGAAAGGAAATGGCGATGAGAAACACGGCAAAGGTCGGGCCCGTGGCAACCGACAGCGCCATGCCGATGAAAACGCTGTGGAAGAGGATTCCGGCTTCAAGGAGCACGCACTGCAGCATCATGCGCTTCTGCTCCTCCGAACCAGGGACATGTTGGAGCGCGGGAGGTCCGGGTGTAGGCTTATGCTGCGAGGACGGGGACGGCGAGGCGTTTGGACGTAGTTCCTCAAAGCTGAGTTCCAGATCGAGTGATTCCCTCTCGTCGTCTCCTCCATGTGACTCGTCTCCTCGGCGGTTCAGCAGGGATTCTCTGGCCGGTGGCATCGTCGGTGTCGAACCGGGGAGAGGGGACGCTCCCGAGACAAGACCTTCGGTTGCCTCGAGGTCATCCAACGCGATGCTCGCAGGCCGGTCGCGTCGGGTATGCCGGGTTGTAGAGCCGCCAACGCGTGCATGGTCAGGCCCAGCGCCGTCGTTATCCCCGCTGTCGTCGTCCTCCCAGACGTGATGGGAATGCGAATGGCTCGCGCCGCGGGTGGTGAGATAGGATTCCAGCGCCACCACCACGAGTGCCGAGACCATGGCAACGAGACCAGCGAGCGGCTTGTACCCTTTGCTGAAGAAGTGTGGGAGACATGGATCCGTCAGGGAGGTAAACGCGGTCGGAAGAAGGTGGACAAAGGCCGTGGCCATCAGGACGCCGGTGCCAAAGTGCTGGCAGAGGAAGATGATGTTGCGCTGACGCTTGCTGCCTTTCGTTAGGCGCTGGGAGAAGAGAGGAAACCCGCATGCTGTCACGCATCAGGATCAGCACATCGCAAGCACGGGGAAAGCCAAACCGGGACGTGCGACGTACCTAGAGTGCTGAGGGCGAGGATCAAGAAGAGAGCAAAGACGTGGATGCCTGTGTCGTAGGACCCCTTCTTCCCCGACCCGCAAGCTGGTCGGTTTGGGACATCGTCGCGTCCCGAGAGCTCTGCGAGGAGCAGTTCGGTCGGGATCGAGGACCATCGGGTATCTATGCAGAGCAGCTTCCGTTAGCTTGCAGGACTGGTTGGGAGGAGGACTGTGCTGCCGGAACTGACCATCTGCCCGCAGGTCGAGCCTCTCCATTCTCACGCGATCCTTGCAGTTCGGGACTTGAAAAATCACTGCATCGTGGCGCTGGGCAGGATACCATCGGCGAGATGGCTCTTGGAGATAAGCATGCGCCGCAATCACTTCGATTTGGGGTTGGATGTTGCGGAACGGCAAAGGATTCAACGGGGAGCGGGATTGCTTTCGTGCCTGCTGAAAACCCTGCATGCTACGGGTGTTCTTGGCGGCAGACCCGCCCTAATTTTAGGTGCTTTTCAGTGACGTCGCTTCTGGCTGGGACTCGGCTTCCTGTCAAAATACTCTCAAACTTTCTCATCATCAATCATCTTGGATCAAGCAATACAAGGTTGACGAAAGGCAAACTTTTCTACCTGCCTGTTCTGTAGAACCTGTGTCTTATCAATAGAATTCACGATCCTCCCGCTCTCTGTTCCTGAAAAATTCAAGCGCTTCCCACTCCATGTTCAATTGTTCCCCGCCTACGAGATCCTCAAACGCCTTCATAATCTCGTCCGCCGGCCTCCAGTCCTGACCGACCTGCCATGTCACTTTTCCTTTCCTGTCTCTTGTTTTAGGCCCTCATATCTCACCCCCCATCGGAACAGAACAGGCTCATCCTCAGCCGAATGGGGCACGTCAGCCCGCTCCTCAGAAGGCCGCCACGTGAGCCACGTGAACAGTTCGGCGTCTTCAAGGGAGGGCATTTTGTTTCGATGGAGAGACGAGGCAAACGCCAAGAGCAAAGGGTTGATGCGCTCCGAGATGGGAAGCGTACGGAACATGTCGGTCTGGCGGAGGAGGTATAGCTCGTCGCCGCTCGTATTCTCCTCCTCCTCGTCGGCCAACAACGTGTGCGTCGCGTCAGTGTCCTCCCAGCCGGGCGGGTAGTGGTCCTTTCTCGTGATGGCGAAACCCGCGGCGTGAGGGTCTTCGCGTCGGGGCCCGGAAAAGTACCAGCGGCCGTCGGGCGCGCACGGGTGGAATTCTACCCTGAGGTGCCGCATAGAGGACCATGAATGGCCCGTTGCGCTACCGGCAGGGAAAATACCGGGGGTGATGAGCCCACGGATGTCTAGTTCCTCCAGTCGACTTCCCAGGGCCCGTAGCCCGAGCGATACTGGATCCATGCCTTCAATCTCAGAGCCCGTCGACGACAACGACGAGGCGCCCACAAGGTCAGGCATCTGCGCCGCCTGGTCCATGTCGTCCCCGGAGGGGTCGGGCTTGAAGAACCAGAGCCGGGCCTTGGTGAGAGAAGACGGCAAAAGGGGCATGAGATGGCGCACAGCCCGCCCGAGCTCGGCGGGGGAGTCGCGCCAGGGGCCTTCCCAGACGCGTGCCGATGTGCGCAGCGCCTGGGATGAGAAGGCAATCGGAAGCCGCTCTCATAGCCAAGGGAAGTCAAGCTCGCCGAAATGAGGGAGGCGGGCGGCCAGTTCAAGGGGCGCGCGCGGGGAGACAGGCCGCCCGTTGGCCATCAATTTCAACTCGATGGAGTAATCCAGGGTGGGGAAGACGCGCAGTGGGTGACGCGGTTGAGGACTGGTAGCGTGCCCGGGCTCTGAATGCTAAGGCGGCGGGAGTGGAAGCTGCGGTGCCAGCAGTCCACGCCGCTGTCGAAGTACTGGATGCCGATGCGGATATTGGCCTGAAGGCCATGGCCTGGACAGAGGAGAGGACGCTCGTCGCTAGCCTGTCAGTCGGACAGGTCTTCGAGGGCGTGCAGTGCATTGAAGAAGCGTGCACTTAAGCTGAAAAGTGGGCGTTGGCGGCCTCGAACTCGTCGAGTGGCTCGAAGCACGACAGAGGCGCGCTCGGCGGGCTGAGGAGCAAGGGCATTTCGGCGTCGAGCTTCGCGTAGCACAGGACGACGTGGCCCGGTTGGCGCGCGGTGTAAGCGCGGGCACCTTCGAGCATAGAATTGAGGATGGTGTCTTGGGAGGGTGGCGTGAATATTAGGACATGTTGGGACGCCATGGTGCAAGGTACGGGATCATCACAGCCGCGATAGATGTCGGGTATTCTCAACTATGAAGCTCTTCGCCGTCTCGTGCAGCTGAGTTGGCGGCAGGTTCAGTCCAAGTGGACCTAACCGGCCACCCAATGGATATGGTGTACGTTTTCACGATACGCCCAGAAACATCTCATTGAGCACCGGCCTTAGGAAATTGGGTGTCAGGCTGATTCGGTTTCAACATCCCGTCTCTCTCCAGATTCAATTATCCCGCACCACCCCCGAGTTGAGCCCAACATTGACCCGCCTGACGGCTCGAGTGCCTAGAAACCGCGTCCTTATGCCTTTGGAACTGCCGTCGCCCACGGGAACGCCGTCGACACGGGCGACCCATACGAGCCCAGGCTGTTGAAGTCTTTGGTCGTCGGCGTGCCAAAGAAGATCTTTTGGACGTATGGCAGGATCGAGGTGCTACATCAAACACCTGTGTCAGTCTGCTTTCCGTCAGGACTTCACTCAAAACGGTTTGGTATCACTCACAACCCGCTCATGTCGCAGTGCCCGCCCCCGCGCACGCTGATGGCGATCTTGTCTCCCACGCCGAGCCAGTCATAGACGACTTTGGCCGCCGGGTAAATAACAACAGCAGTGCCCTTGCTGTTGACGAACTGGTCGCCCGTGCCTTGGTCCATGACGAGCGCCCTGGGCGCGATGGCCGCCGCGATGGTGTGCGCGTCGTACGGCAGGTTCTCGGCGTGGTTGACAAAAGTGCCCAGCCTGCTGTTGGTCCACCAGCCGGCGCCCTGCTTGCTGTTCTCGAGGTTCTCGCCCTGGCCGCTCATGCTGTAGTACCGATACGGACCCAGCCCTTGCACCCCGGATGACATGGGCATTGTCAGCGTGATGCGCTTGTCGAACAGCCCAGCTGCCAACGCCGCCTTGCCCAACCGCGAGCAGCCCGTCACACCGACGCGCGTCGCGTCGATCTCGGGCACCGTCATGTTGATGGCGTCGAGCGTGCGGTGGAAACCCCAGGCCCACGCTGTCAACACCCCTGCGCATGCGGTGAGTACCGCACATCTCCAAGCCAGCAAGCAAAAGCCAGTTGGTAGTACTTACCAATATCCCTCCCTTTGTAGATAATCCAGAATGCCCCCGTCTTCGCATTGCTATCCGGCGCAACCGAGGTATAATCAAACTGCGCAATCGCAATTCCCGCGCTCAGATACGGCTGATTCTGCATGCCCCCGATATTGATCACGACCGGCGCAGGCTTGGCCGGCGACGCGCCGGACGGCAGCGTGATGGTCGCTTTGAACCGGCCCGTCTTGCCTCCGGGACCCGTCACCTCGATGTTGAGCGTGTTGCCGCCGCTCCGCGTGGCCGCCACTTTCTCCTCGCTCGGGTCCGGGTAATAGCCGTACTGGTACTCCTGCAGCATCTGCACGATCTCGGGCTGCCGGCACTGGTACCACTCGTCGCGTGTCTGTACCCGCCCCTGGCCCCTGCCCGCCATCGCGTCCCGCGCATTGTCTGGTGTGGTGTACTTGAGCGGCAGGAAAGGGTCGGGTAGGGTGGATTGCTGTGGGAGTTGCTGCCAGCTTGGGAAGGGGGAGGGGACTGGCGCGCATTGGATTGTGCTGTTGCTGCCTTGCCGGGGTTCCAGGGGGATGGCGGCGGCGCTGCCGAGCGCGGCAGCTATGAGGATGTATGGCAAGGGCCCCATGGGCAAGGATTAGGCTCTGTGTTTCCTGCGATTGAAGATGCTGGCCCGCCCGGACAGCGTGCTGGCACAAGGAACGCAGGAGATTGTCAGGCTATATCCGTTCGGGACTCCATGTGAGGCCGGGATCTGAACTATTCCCCGAGAGTCCCGTCGCCCGGGTGGCTAAACCTCAATCCTGGCTCAGTGGAGTTCCTTGATTGTAACCCATGATGCAGTCAGTTTATCCATATTGGATCGGCACTCAAATACCTGTGACAGCAAGATCTAATGCTAGACTCCCATACTACTGGGCAATATCTATGTGCCAGCCGTGCGAGCACACGTCTGACGTCAGGGCCAAATATCCGCTCTCGTATGAAAGGAAGGATGTCTGGTTGGTAAGGTTCTCACCCTGGCTGACGCTGTCTTTCCACCCTGAAAAAAAAACCAGTTGCGGACACTCAGATACACAATACCAAAGCTCAGAGTGGCCCCGGGTCCCTCCCCCTCGGCCAAAGCGGCGAAGAAGGAGTGATCCGCTTCAACCGCTCATAGATCGCCTCGACCTCGGCCTGGTCAACAGTTTCGTCCTGGTTTGCTTCGTACTCGCGCAGAGTCACCAGGAATCATCCCCCCAACTCGGGCCAGTCAATCGCGGATGTCACGCAGTGGCTCGGTTTCTGTTCGGCTGAAGGCTTCCGTTCGTGGTGGTTGCGAAAGATGTAAGTCATCGAGTCCCATGGATCGTATCATCATATGTTCTCGGTCGTGCCGCGAATGGGAATAGGGCATGCTGAGTGAGTTGTCCGCTCTGGGCCCAGTAGGAAGTCTATGAGGGATGTAAACTGCACTGATGTTGGAGGGAAGATAGTATGTGGTCCGCGCATGTAGCCTGGATGCAAGAAAAGGTCCTGATATTGGAGTGGAGAGTTAGCCGCAATAAGATCTGGTGTCATCATTCGCAGTTGGCTTGCACAAGACTCGCCTCTGTGCCAGAAGGTCCGCGGTCGAAGAGGACAACACCACCAAAAATTCTAGCCCCGGCCCAGTATCTGACCATATCGGCGACGCCGTTCGGATATTGGTCGATGTCTGTAGCGGACCCAAAAGGGGGTCGGTCCAAAATAGTCGTCTGCCTTTCCAAGCTGCTGGTCTCGTCATTCTTGGTGAACGCGGTGCTTGTGAGCTCCCTCATCGAGCCCATACAAGTACACTGCAATCTGATGGCACGCCACGGCGTGGAGCTCGATAAGTTTGAGCTCGAATTGTTTGGTGCCTCCGTGGGATTGCTGAAAGGCGGAAAGCAGCTGAGACATTTCAGAATATAGGATGCGGACTTTAGAGAGGGAGTTCCCCCAGCAGGGTAGAATTGAAGATTCAAAGGAAGCCCGAGTGACCGCGGTACTTACGGCAGGGGTAAAGGACAGCTGCAAAGGGTTAAAATGTTGTCTGAAGGCCCGAATTCTTTCGACGATCCTAGGACACAGCGATCTATGGTTTAACTCGAAGACAGGGTGCCCATGCTGCTTAAGATGGGACTCGCGCCAAATTTTGATGGTTGGAAGTCCATCCAGGATGTTGGAGTAGCTGGCTTCGGCAACTTCCATAGCAAGAAGTCGGCCCAGAGCCTGCTGAACAGCATTGGTGCGCTCAGAATCGAGGACCGACAGGTCGTTGATTGAGTCATCCATATTGGATATTGAAATTATAGGGAAGCCTGCAGCTTTGATGCGGGCGTTGCCATTGACTGTAGTCTGTGAAGCACATGTGCAGTCAGGCACTTGCCAAACCGGGTCACAGGCGACTCAGAGCTGTGACTGGAACATATACTTGCAGGTGAACAACACAATTACAATGAGCTTCTTGAATGTTGCCCCTAGCTATATCGAAAATCTGCTTGATGATTATGTTTAGCGCGGACTTTGGTCAATCAGGGGCAATCCTAGGTCCACGGATGTTACTAGCACAAGTTGCATTACGTGATTGTCAAACAACATAGATATCAGGGACAGGGCGATGGAGTTGACAACTGTGTCTTTCGAACTTGAGTCCACATCTGCTGTGCTAGGTCACTCACATGCACACTCCAATCCTGCGCAGGGTACCTCTTTTCGTAACCTAATTTGATCTCGTTACTTGCGAAGAGGTAGTTAGTGGACTTTAGGAATAGACTTAGCTATGAGATCATATCTCGATCCCTTCTCTTCTCATCTTTTCTTTCTCTTTGTACTTTTCAGCTTTCTTTTCCTGTCTCTCTCACCTAGTCTCCCTTTTCTCGCCTTTACGTTTTATTTCGATCTTTCTCCCCTTCGCTACGTCAATGGGCTATATCCTTCTTTCTCTTTCTCTCTTTCTCCGTCCTTTCTCTCATTTTCTTTTCGCATGATTGGACCAAGCCACGTGCAGGGCGCGCATGAAGAGATGACTTCATGCCAAACAAGCCGGGTTGGATTGTAGCACATGTTGATGATTGTAAGGCGGAACACTAGTAAAAAGCAATTTCCTCTTTCTATGTCTTATAGGGTCACCACTTACACAACTATTGGGGAACTGTGGCTTGCGAGAAGGGGTAGGACAGGACTGGGCATGGCGAATCTAGCTGGTCGAAAGCCAGATGGGACCTCGCCGATCGCGGAATACTTGATGCTTTTGCTGTTCGTCTAGTTGGCCATCAATCACGATTGCTCAGTTACGCTCCCAGTCCAGACTGGGGTGTCCGACAGATCGGCAACGCCCCAGCGTCTCACACAAAAGCCACAGATTGCAGCGTGCGACATGAGAAGCGCACCGTGCCCTCCCGATATGACCATTGCCATGGATCACACTTTGACTCCTGCCATCGCTTGTCGCCACCATCTCTACATGGAGGGTAAATACTACTAGGTACATGTAGGTCTCAGCTCGGCCCTCGTGCGATTCGGGCGCACATCATGTCTTCCGGCGTGCTCGAGCCCGATCAGCCATCTGTCTGCCCCGGGAGGTCTCAACTCACTTCCATGCCTTGACCGCGTGCTGCCCACGAATTCACGACTCAAAAAGTCCGTCCGCCTCCCTCGCCGGACTTCTTCAAGTCATCCTCTCTTCCTCCGTCTTGTGGCATGGTTTCTCGACAAGCAGAATCTACCTACGTGCTTCCATCTCCGTCCGTTATGATTCTGCTCCCCCAGTCCGGGATATCCGCCGAGACGGTGGGGTCCGAGATCGGGACAACGCCAGACACCAAGCCCGAGCCCCGGCTTGATGCCATCGGCGTCTGGTGGATTACGTTTGGCGCCGTCTGGACCGTCCTGCTGCTCGGCGGCATGACGTTCCTCTACACGAAGCGCAACACACCGACCCTCCGGCTGCGCGGACTCTCGTTGACCTTTGCCAGCATCATCCTGCTTCATCTCTACTGGATTACAGTCCAGATCGGCTACTCGGTCGGCCCTCTCGCCCCCGAGGTGGCTGAGTTTTGGATCATGAGCATCTGGTATCCCTTTGGCATCGCCCTCTTCCAGGCCGGCAACAGCCAGTTCCTCCACGTCGCCAGGGCCCAGAGCCGCTTCGCCCGGCCCCTAAGCCAGATGGAGACGCAGTACGATGAGAAGCAGCTGCTCCAGAAGGCCATCTGGCTTCCGCGCCTGCTCCTGAAAGACTACACCAAGCGTATGTTTGTCTTTGTCACGTTGGGCATGGCTGTGCAAGTAAAACACTCATATCCCTTGATCCCTCACCTCTGTCTAATCGCATATCCAGCTGTTTGTGGTAGTCATCATCTACATGATCTCACGCAAGTTCCACCCCGATTTCGGCATCCCCGGCACCGAGGTGGCGGGCAGCTTGCCCATGGAGATTGCCATGAAGCAAGGCAGGGGCTGGGAGTGGTAGGCATCTTTCCACCCCAGAACTAGTGAAGACGACCTAAACTGACTCTCTCCACAGGTGGCCGTCCATCGTTTGGCAGTTTGTTTGGGCCTGGATCATTGCACCCATTATCCTTTGGCGCTGTCGCGGGATCCATGACACCCACGGGTGGCAGCATCAGACCATTGCTTGCTGCGTTGCTGGGTATGCTGCTCGACTGCTCCTTCTAAGCTCACGAGAAACTAAGGTACTTGACTGAAACGAAACATTAGACTTCCGGCAGCCCCCATGTGGCTCATTGCGCTCTACGTACCCGGTATGGCACCCGTAAACCGCTACTTCCTGCCGCCGCAATGGTACGTCTGGAAAGCCTCACTCCGGATCGTTTGAGAGTCTCGTACTGACTTAAACAGGACCGCCCTGCCCATCTTCGTCATTGAAATCTACACCGTCTTCGTGCCCTGCTGGCAGGTCCGCAAGCACCAGAACCTCCGCCAGAAGACACTCGAGTCCATTGCCAATTGTCAATCCAAGACGCTGATTGGGTCCAAGACGGAGACGTCTAATGACCAGAGCTCGGCGCCACCCCTGAGCCCGACCTCTACCAAGGTCGGCGAGTATACACGCTTCGACTCGTGGAAGAAGCTGCCCAGCCTCGAGGCCAACAACAGCCAGCCCAACCTAAGCGGCATCCCCGACGAGAGCGTGCTCACCATGGCGGCCCTGGAGCACGTGCTGGACAAGAATCCGGAGCCGCTGCGCCAGTTCTCGGCCCGCCGCGACTTCTCAGGCGAGAACATTGGTTTCCTGACGGCCGTGGCTGAGTGGAAGGCCACCTTCCCGCCAGACTTACTCCGCAGCCGTGACATGACGGCCGTCCCAGACACAGTTCTTCGCATGCAATTCACGCACGCCTTGCGCATCTACACCGAGTTCATCTCGCCCCGCGACGCCGAGTTCCCCATCAACATCGCCGGGACCGACCTGCGCAAGCTGCAGGGCATCTTTGAGCGCGCGGCTCGGGCGTCCGTCACTCCGGCGGCGTCCATGTTGGCCCCAATCGACGCCGTCACCTCCTTCGTCGACATCAGCCCCCTTCCTCAAGCCGCCACAGCAACCAGTGGAACCCTAACCTCCGCAAAACGCAGCTCGCGCGACTCCGCCTCGGAACTGGCCATCCTCCAACCCCAAGCCAGAACCAAACCGGCGGCACTTTCTCCAGGTTCAAGGTATTATTACCCGCTCTATCAAGCCGGCATCCCGCCGGCCTTTGACTCAAGCGTTTTCGACGCGGCACAGGCAAGTATCAAGTACCTTGTCCTGACGAATACGTGGCCCAAGTATGTGCGGGAACGGCGCAGCTTGGAGAGCTCCTCCTCCTCCTCCAACGGTGGCGGCAATAGTAGTAGTAGCAGCTTTGGCGGAAGTACTACTAACATGAAGGGGGGGGGGTCCACCACTCTGAGGAGGAGTGGTGGCCCGGGTGGTGAGGTTGCGGAGGGCACGGCGGTCGGTAGGAGGAGCGTACGAAGTAAGATCATTTTGAGGAGGGTTCTGGGGTTCGCGTACTAGTGCCGTATTTTCTCTTGACCTTGTTTGATGGGGAAGTTGGAAGTTGGTTGTATGTGGGGTTGGGGTTGACGGCGATGGTTGGATACGTAACTAAGGATTGGGAATCAGTCCATCGTCTGCTGTAGTTCTAATGAATGAGGGCCGCTGAGGGAGGCAAACCAGTTGTTGTGGGCGGAAAACGACGACTCGGAGTGCTTGGAGATCCATTTCGGGAGGATACCCCTATTTTCCTGCTGTACAATACCCTTGCGATGCCGCCATGGCTTCATCGACAACCCTTATTGGATTCTGCTGTGCAACATCATCAACCAGCTAGGGTGAGATTTGAGATCGTCGGGATGCTCGACCCAAGTTGAAAAACAGCATTAGCTCGTGTCACGATCCACGACCCTAGAACATGCAACTTGCTGTATCCAATATCAACAGCACATCCCGCAGTCTGATCGCGAGAGACAGATCAAGTTAACCAATCTTGAGATGATCGCCAGCCGAACCGTATCCAAGCCCCGCTACCCTCCGAGTCTGAGACCCCACACCCCTTCTGGGACCCGACGCCCTTCCGAGACCCGACTCACATAACAAAAAGCAAATCGGTATCTACCAAGAACTAGAGTCAGCAACCGGACGCACAGGAAAAAGGGAAATAATAGAGTAGGTGACGCACCCAACGGATGGCTGCACGACAGCTGAGGTTTCTGCGTGTACCGTGTCTGGAGCACGTCGCGGATGCTGTTGAGCAGCTGCACGTAGCTCTGCTGCGGGTTCTGCTTGAGCGCCGTGATGAAGGCCCACGACATGGCGCCCGTGGCTTGCGAGGCGATGGTCGCGTCGGCCCTAATCCCGGTCAGTTACCCCGATTTCTACGACGTTTGTGACTGCTGTACTCACGACGTCTGGACGTCCTTGCACCCGCTCCACATAACAACGTCGGCGGGAGATGTCTTGGTCCGCTTCGAGTGCTCGTAGGCGTCGTTGCCCTTCAAGGCCGTCTTGGCAAAGCCAAAGAGGGTGGTGGCGACGCCGGCCACGTTGCCACGGGCGTAGTGGCCGACGGCCTGGATCAGCCCCTGGCCGGCCTCCTTGGCCAGGTTGGGCTCCTTGAGCACGCCCTTGGTGCTGTAGAGGTAGGGCAGGTCCAGGACGGAGCCCGAGTGGCAGCTGTCGAAGATGGCCGTCAGGCGTACGCCGGCCTGCAGCGGCTTGACGACGTAGTGATGGATCTCGTCGTCGACAATGTGGCCGGCGGTCCTGTGGTCGACGGGGTAGATGACCTCGTCGTAGCCGTCCTCCTCGTCGCCGTCGAGATCCTGGGTCTGGCCGCCGTGGCCTGAGAAGTGCAGGAACAGGGCGTCATTGGGCTGGGCGCCGGCCACCAGCCACTGCATGGCGCGGATGATGTTAGCCTTGGTCGGCTGCATGACCGGGTCGGGCTGGTCGTCGGTCAGGATCACCATGTCCTCGCGGCGGTAGCCGTGGTTCTCGATGAGAAAGGCCGACACGTTCTTGACGTCGTTGATGCAGCCGCGCAGCTCGTCCTTCTGGCCAAAGTAGTTGATGCCAATCAGCAGGGCCCTGCGCCGACCAGAGCAGTTGGAGTACTGGAAGGTGTAGCCCTGGGGCGCGCCGTGGCCGAACTGCTGCATACCGGAGGGCGGAGGCGGGGCGGCCCGTGGTGGTCCCGAACCGCCGTAGCCCGGGCCGTGGCCGATTGGGTAACCGTAGGCATCGTAGCCCTGCGGCGGTGGTCCCGGAGGCGGCTGGAAATGGCGTTGGTGCTGCTGAGGAGGCGGATACTGGCCGTAGGCCTGCTGGTGTTGCGGAGGTGGGTACTGCCCGTAGACCGGCTGTTGCGGAGGCGGATATTGGCCGTAGCCAGGTTGTTGCGGCGGAGGCGGATGCTGTGCGTATCCTTGGCTGGGCGGGGGATATTGGTTGTAGCCGCCGTACTGCGGGGGAGGGGCAGGCGGTTGATGGCCCCCGTAGCCTTGCCCGGGATATCCGTACGACATGATGTTGTGCTGCGGCGCCCAGAGATGACAGCGTGTGGTGGGGGATAAAGGAAGAAAGGGTGGGAGTCGCAAGCTGGGGATGCAACTGGTTTTTGGGAGTGAATGTGCCGAAATCCGAAACGTGTTGATGTCTTTGATGATGGTTTGTTGTCGGCTGCCTCAATGCTCAGCCGCTTCGGTGGCCCGCAGTGGGATGCAAAGCGGCAAAGCGGCTGAGCAGCTTGATACATACAAATGGTGGAGCAACAGGAGGAGCTGAGTATGGAAATGGGACGGATTGGGGTGGGGTTTGGGCCTGGACCCGGAATCGACTCAGTGGACTCCAAGGGCCAAGGAGCAGCCCGCTAACCCACTAAAGCTAGCGTGCCGCCAGCGCCAAGACAGGTGTTGTTCTGCTTCACATCTTCATCAACTCTGGGTTCACTCAGCGCTTGCTGCTTCCAATTCAGCGGTATGATGGCAACAGAATGAACTGCAGTGTGTGAACCTTCAAGCCTCTTATTGGATTAACTTCAACTAGTTTTTGGTTTAAGGCAAGTACGTCCTCAGGAAGACACCACATCTCCAATAATTCATGGTGGGTCATGCGTCGTCGGTCCTCCGGGGTGCAGATTGCCGGAGGGAGCCGACATGGGCATCACTCATCATTGAACAATAAAAGCGTGTCTCTCTTCCGCAGTTGTTGGGCATTTCAGCGTCTTTTCTGCTCCCTTCTCACAGAAACCGCACCACATGTCTTTTCTCAAGAAATTCGCCGACGGCCTCAGCGATGACCTCGGTCGCTTGGGCCTCGGATCCGACTCTAAGCAGAGCGGTTCTAGCCGTGACGGCTCGGGCCAGTACCAGGCCCAAGGATACGGCCAGCCCAGCCATCAGCCCTACCAGCCTCAGGCCAACTATCACCCCCCGCCCCAGACCACCCCGTCTGCCTATCCAACCGAGCCGGGTCCTCGCCCGCCGCCAACTTACACTCCCCCTTCCGACAAGCCCCCAATCCCTTCTGGCTGGACCCCGCGCTGGGATGACCAATATCAACGTTGGTACTGTAAGTTTGCAATCCAAGGGTTGCTCATGAATCATCATCAATACCTTTCTTAACCCAATCGGCTGCAGATGTAGAGGAGGCCACAGGCCGCTCGCAGTGGGAAGCGCCCGGCTTCGACCATTCAGCTTACCGTGGAGACAACCGTGGCGGATACGGCCCGCAGACGCCTTACGGTGCCCCTAGTCCTGGCTATGACAGTCATGGCGTCCCTTCCGCTGGCGGTTATGATCAGACGGGCCACGGGGAATACCGCGGGGACCACAAGGAAGACAAGAAGGGCCACAGCGGTATGCTCTTGGGTGCCGCCGGCGGTTTGGCCGTCGGTGCCGTAGCCGGTGCTGTCATCGCCCACGAGCTCAGTAAGCCATGATAGCCATCCCCCTCCCTGTGCTCCCCACAACGCATTCAGACAAGCCCCCCCGCCCCTCTCTAACGGCTAGCTCTAACTTCCTGCGCAGCTGAAGACTCCTCCGATGACGAGCACCACCAAAGCAGCAGCAACCAAGCAGCCTACGCCCCAGCCTACGCGCCCACTCCCGCCCCCGCCACCGCTCCCGTCGTGGTGTATGAAACCAACAATTACTACTACACTGCCGCCCCGCCGGGCCCTTCCTCTCCTGACAGCAGCGACCGCGAGTCCCTGCAGGAAGCCCGCGAAGACTACGAAGAGGCCCTCGAGGACGCCGCGAGCTCGTCGGCGAGTAGTAGCGACCTGGAGGAGCTGCAGGAGGCGCGCGAGGAATATGAGGAAGAATATGAGGAGTATGTGGAGGAGCAGGAGGAGGCGTATGAGGAGTACGAGGAGTAGGACGAACAAGGTACCTGGGAGTGAGTCAGTTGGCAACCAGAGGGCTTTCCCATTGTTCTATTGCAGTACCTGTCGACTTTCGATGGCCAGTTACCCTGGGTCGGGTCTATTTGAAAGCCTTGAGTTCAAAATGGATTGAGTCACTCATAGAGTGGGGATCGTACTTGTGTAGATGAGCCTGATCCGTGACGCCAGACGCGCAGTTACAGACTTGGGCATACACTCGAGCATCGTGATTTCATTGAATTTTGCTCTTCTAAGGAAACTCAACCGACCCAGAAGTTGTCTTAAATAGCCCTTGTTGATCAAGGGCCATTCCTATCCTCCATCTAGCGACGTTTCGGGTTTCAACTTAAAGGCCTTGGGCTTGGTCGCTATATTCCGTGCCGGGTAAAGAACTGGTGTTCTCTGCGGGTAAACCGGCTGTCAGGATGGCATGGTAGTGTCGGCGTACCTTGAGGTTGACAGCGGCTCTCCGCAAGCAATTTACATCCATATGCACCTTTTTCAATTCAAGTAACAGTGTGGATCAACGTGGTCCTGGTGCGGCAAAACGGGCGGGCCACTACATGATTTGACACTACTAATTAATTGCTCCGGGATTCAAGTTGACGGGCGGGGGACCAACTGATTCAGCATCGACGGGGGCGATCAAAAGGTGAGCGGCCCAACCTTTGACATGGGCGGAGCGCAATTTACTGAGAGATCCCAAGTACGGACTGAAAACAGGTACTGCAGCTCGAAGTTCACGGCCGTTCTTCGTCAACCAACCCTGATTTTCCACGGTTCTCATCACAACCTACCCGCGAAGGTGCACCGGCATATCCAATGGCAGTACATCATTCACCCCATCACCGGAATGACCGCAGGCATGGGCATGCACACGAACATTGCCTGAATATGGCCAAACGGGAAGACGGCACCCCGTGGTGGGCGGATTTCCCCGAGCCGAAATCAATCGCAGCTCGAGTTGACCCAGAGGACGTCTTCCGGCTGCTCCAGGACCAACAGGTCGCCCAAGGGAGGCATCGGGACTTCCTGCTGGTGGATGTGCGCGCCGGACCGACTGCACCGGGGGCACCATTCGCGGGGCCATGAACCTGCCAGCTCATAGCTTCTACCCAACACGAAAAAAACTCTACGACCTGTGCAAGCAGGAGGGCATCAAGAGGGTCGTCTTTTATTGTGGTGAATTTGCATCCCGGTCCCATTTTTTCTAGTCAGGCCGCTCTGAAGCTAACGATGACCCTTCCTTCCTCCCTAAAGGTTCTTCCCTCGGCCGTGGTCCCCGCTGCGCTGCTTGGCTGCAGGACTATGTAAACGAAGCCGGCGGCGATCTGAAGTCGGAAGTTATGGTAGGCGGCGTTCGGGGCTGGGTCCAAGCTTACGGCGGCGGTATGATGGACGGATATGACGAGAAGGCGTGGCGGCAGGAGAGGTAGTTTTCTGGATGTTGGGTATCTTTGCGTCGGCAATAAAATGTCCTGCCGAACCTGTCCTCTCAGCCCGTTTTTTCTGCCTAGCATGAACGCCTGACCCCCCGAACCGACGTTCCCGTAGTATCCATCATGAAGGAAGTCGTGATCCCCGGCCGAACGTTGCTGATCTGATATCGTTCCCATCCACGCCGGCCGGGTAAAACATGGCGACAGCGTCGTCGTTAACGCCCACCCCGCTCGTCGCCGCCGATCCGCTCTAGCGCCTCCAGCATGACGACCGAGTTGCCGCGGATGACAACCATGCCGAGCTTGGCCTTCTCCCCGTTGTCCTTCTCCTCGACCGCGTCGTCCAGCACAATGTTCAAGAAGACCTAATCGGCACATCAGTACGACCTTGCGATTGACTCAAAATCAGGACAGGCGCATACATCGTATCCGCGGAGGACGCCAATGACTTTGCGGCTTCCGTTCAGCTGGACGAACAGCCGCTTGTCGAGGTACTGCAGCAAAGCGACAGTTAGCGAGACATCAAACCCGGGAGAAGCTTGAAAGCAGTTTGGAGATCAAAAGTGTCAGTTCATCTCAACACGCTTCAAAGTGAGACGCACCTTCTTGAGCTCTGGTTGCGCGGGCGCCATCTTGTCGTAATTGTGCGTCGCGGGCCGAGTTGACAGGGCAGTTGTTGGCGATGCGATTCAACCTCGCGCGGATTGGCTTGGCAGCTTCTGGGAAAACCTTAGATCCGTAATCCGTACAAGCGTACGTATCGCAATACTGAGGGTGTAATTATGCGACTATCAGTGAAATGTGGACCGTGCAGACTTCGTCGGATGATCTCTGTAGCGGACTTTTCAGACCTTCGTTAACTGGCAAGCACTGATTATTGGACAAAGTGATGGTTAACATATGTTATCTCCGACAAGATTGTGAAAGCAACGCCGGCCGCCATGATCTCAAGCCCCACCAGTTGCGAGTTGACGTCGCAATCCCCTATTCCAACACAATAACATTGCCGCCACTTTTTCAAAATGAGCTCATTTGGCGCCAAGCGGAAAGCGCGTGTCATCCAGACCTTCGATAATGAGCTCGACGGTCTAAATCCCACCTTGAACAGTGGAGGGGAGGAGCAAAGCGACCGTAAGTCAGCGGCCGCCACTGGACATGCATCTCTTGATAGCCCTCCGTTGCTGATTCTCGGATCCTCAAAGAGCGAGCAAGCTGATGCGCTGCTGGCAGAATCAGCGCCCCTAGGGCGCATCAAGTTCGGCCGCAACAAGCCCGCCAAATCCTCAACCCTACGGCGGACCATCAACATCAACGATGAGGACGACGGCCAATACCCCGCCGCTGCCGCACGCGACGTCGACGAAGATGATGAGTCCCACGCGCCGGTTGTGGTCCGCCCCACACTAGGTCGCGCCGGCTCATCCAAGCTCAAGAAGCGCCCAGCTGCATCCCGACTCTCTCTCGGGCCCAGCGAAGATGCAGCAGATGACGAGGACAGCAGCGCAGGAAGCGCCGTGACAAAACCATCTACGAACAAGAAACCCCTTGGCCAGCGCCTACTGGCCAACAACGCCCTTCGCAAGTCCGCAAACCTAGCCGGCAGCTTACCCATGCGATTCGGCGGCCAGGAGGAAACCCCGAGATACAGCAAGGAGTACCTGGAGGAACTGCAGAGCTCAACGCCCAACACGCCCCAAGATTTCGCCTCGTTACATGCCTCCGGCGATGATGAGATGGAACTTGACCCGTCCGAACTCGAAGGCGCGGTGGTCGTTCAGTCGACCGAAGTGGCGCCGCCGCAGAGCGGACCCGGTAACCCGGCAGCACACATCCTGACCGAAGCCGAAATCCGCGAGCGGAAGGAAAGGCGGGCGCGATTGGCCAAGGAGGCAGAGTTCATCTCGCTAGAGGGTGACGAGTCGGACGAGGACGCCGCAAGGCAGCACGGTGGCGGCGGCCGGATGACGGTGAATTTCCTGAGTAGCAAGAAGAAGAAAGAACCTCGGCTCATAGCTGAGGACGAATACCTCGGCGAAGGTTACGACGAGTTCGTGTCTGACGGCGGGCTGGCGCTGGGGAAGAAAGCCGAGCGGGACGCCGCGCGGCGCCACAGGCAAGAGATGGCGGAGCTGATCCAGGCCGCCGAGGACGGGTCCGAGGCCGACAGCGATGACAGCGAGGCGGAGCGGCGGGCCGCGTACGAAGCTGCGCAGCGGCGGGCCGGCCTGGACGGGTTGCACCGGCACGACGAGGACCACGAGATGTACGGCGCCCTCGGGCCGGATGTCATCCCGCGCATGAAGCCGCTACCAAGATTGAACGAGGTGCTGCAGCGGATGCGGGAGATTTTGCAGGGGCTGGAAGACCAGGTAGCTCAGAAGCGTGCCAGGATAGCAGATCTTGAAAAGGAAAAGGTGGAAATCCTTGCGCGGGAGAAGGAGGTTCAGGAGATTCTGAACCAGGCCGGCGCCAAGTACCAGGCGGTCGTGGCAAGCGCGGGCGGTAACGTGGGGGATGTGACCAAGTTGGCCAGTCAATCGCCGATGAGGCCGCTCCCGCCGGGAATCGCGGCCGATTTTCCCGTAGAACGGGGCCTCGAAAGCTTTGGTGCGACGCCTACCAGAGGGATGGATACCGAGGAGATGGCTTGACATGCATGGAGAGTCACAGCTGTATTCAAGTTGTACAACATTTGAACTCGGTTGCTATTTGCCGATGAGATCCATGGGAATAGCTCTCCAAAATGAGCTAGCGTCATTATAACAAATGCACTGTATGCTTTGACTGTCTAAAGCGATGAATCCAAATCCCATATCACCACGCCGACGCCAGAATATGTTACACCACGATTGTCCCGCGATTAAGGGGACAAAATCTGAAATCCCGGCAACCAGAGGGTCCCATGAGGATCACCGGCCCGAACCCCATTTCCAATCACCCTTCCATCTTAGTCAAGCCCTCCAAATTACTTTGACCTGCTCACCCCCGCCCCAATAACCCCAGGCAGCTTCTCTTCACCCACACTAAACAGCAAGCCAATCGCAAAGCTAACAGCACCGACAATGGTCACCGTAAACCCGGCAATCAACCAAAACGGTACGCTGACGTCCTCTTTCTGGCACATGCTGCCGCCCCAGCGCACCGTCTTGCGGCCCTTCCTCGCCCCGGCGCCCTCGCCCCCGTGCTCCACCACGGTCGCCTGGCACACACACACGAAGCAGCTTGCTGCCGAAGTAGAGGAGGAACTGCTGCTGTTGCCGCCGCTACCGTCGGGGGTAGCGTACTTGTCGACGCACTTGCCGTGGCCGGAGCAGGAGTTGGTTTGGGTCATGCAGCTGTTGAGCGAGGCGAAGCACTGCGGAAAGGCCTTCTTGGTGCGGCGGGTGCTGGCGGCGGTGGTGGGTTTGGCGGCCGGCTTGGTCGTGGGGTTGATGTGGTCCAGTTCTTGGTCGGATATGACCGTCTCGGTGTCGCGTCGGCGGCGGAGTTCGGAGGAGGAGCCTGCGGCGGCGGCGCTCCAGTGGGAGAACTTGGAGAAGCGGCTTGATTCGGGGAGGACGACGAGGAGGAGTTCGAGGTCGCCGGCGGAGACGAAGTTTTCAAGCCGGGAGAGGTTGTCAAACAAGGACTCTAATGTTTTGGGGGACTGCGCCATGATGTCAGTAGTTTGTTCCGGAGAGCTGCGGGTGAGCTGGCGAACCTTCCGCAAGTCGTACTTAACGACTGAAGACGGGCCCGTCCAGCAGTCCGCCTCAAAGGGGTTAATCATTGCCGATAGTTCGCACTGGTGCGATGATGAAACACCGAGGTTGCGGAAGAACGTCATGAGATGATTGTTGGCGGTTGCCGAGGGAGGATCCGAGATGGTGAATGCGGCATGCTGCCCGAGCTTCTCTCTGATCTGGTTGGACTGTTCGGCTGCAGCACCCTCGAAAAGGACGACGAGTTGTGAGGCATCATTCTTGTCGGGGCGGGTAAAAAGTGGTGCTGGGCTCTTGCCGAACCTCGCGATGTGGGCGATGGCAGTCTCGGTGTCGATGGAGCTGGGAATGTCGCGCAGGTCGCTGCCGTATCGTTGCCGGGATGTCTGCGCAAGGATTAGCAGCGGGACATAAGGCGCAAAGTGCGGCATGGGAGCTTGCCCTTTGGAGCAGGATGTGGCGGGCAATTTCTCTGGGGATGCTAGGGGTCGTTTGCGATGATGACGACTGTGACGGGAACGTGTAGACATCGGCACTCTGTTGGGTTGCTGCGGCAGCAAGCCCAGAAAGGGCGGCCGCTGTTAGGCCGGCAATTAGCCACATGGTGAAAAAGCCAGGAGTAGCGCGCCAGGCCGGATCGCAATGAAAGAGACAAGCAAGTCAAGATCGCTAGTATTGTGCTGAGGTACGGGTAGAGGCTGGCGAGAGCTGTTTGAGATGCCGGGCAGTGTTGGCAGCTGCTGAGTGCGGCTTGCCGGCATCGTGGTTGCAGTGGTCTGTGCAGACGCACGCCCACTTCTTCCAGCTTTTGGTCCAAACCGGGGCCAGATCGCGATAAGGGTCAAATCGTGGATCCCGACTCCCACTCCCGTTGACACCTTGTTGCCTCGAGCACCTCGAACACCTGAAACGCCTACAGGTTTGCAGCATTGATTAATACGCCTTGTCATTCGGTACCGAGATCGAATTTGCATCTCCTCGCCGTCCCCGACCGCTTTCCGCGCTAGCTAGGCGGCCGCTGCACAAAAGTTAACTCACGCCGCCCAGTACGTCTCGGTCCTCGTCGCATCTCGTCTTCCAGTTCCCAGCCGCTCGCTCCTCTCGGCCGCCGTGCTGGCGTGCCGCAGTCCATCGTCATGTCATCACGTTTATACCGCCCATTCCGGACTCTCTTCGGGTCCTCGAGGATAGCATCGCGGTTGCAGAGTGGCCAGACAGTCCGCATCGAACGGGTCAAGATAAGAAAGGGCAAGTCAGCCACTCGTTTCATGTAAGGAGCCCAAGCCCGTCTTCCTACTGTCCGGATTATCGCTGACAATGCGCTGTAGAGGCACTGTGTTCAAAGGGGCGTTGATATTCCAGCTCCTCCTATGGGCGATTCCGCCCGCGCCCGCTCCGCAAGACGGCGACGGCGACCGCCAATTAGTCGAGGGCAAGGCTAGCTTGCCGGCTTGGTTCATTGCATTTCCTTTTACGACCAAGCGCCAACCCCCGCAACCTTACTCTGGGAGCGACCCTGAGTGGCAGGAGTTCATCAGGATAGCTAACAATCCAAAGGAGAGGAGAGCGATTCGAAGTAGGTTGCACTGTTGTCGGCTGCCGCGCAGCCACCGTTCACTTGCTGATGTGCCGCCATAGGTCGCCTGGCCCGCATCGTCCTCGATTCCGCAATGAGACACCCCGCGTTTGTCGCCAGGTTGGGGAAGGATATCAAGATCCAGCAGTACTGGCTGGACATCGATTACCCCACCAGGGCACCGCCTGTTTATGAGCGCTCCGGGTATGCTTGCCGCCATTATTTACCCATAGTCCGACCGATATCGCTGACGCGTATGCCAGACTATTAATAACTGACGATGCCATAGCATGGGCTACTACTACCTGCGATTCATGGACAGTGAACGTGCTCAATCACTTCCTATGGCCCAAACCTCTTGCCCTGGGCTTTTGGGCTTTCGGGACCGTGGCAGCCAAGCAAACCGCCCACGAAATTGCAAAATACTTTGGTTTTGCTTCGGATGAATTCGGCAGTTCTCAAGATACTTCTCAGCCCAAGCCGAGCGTCCCAGCATCCACTCCCTCGCCTCCTCCTCTGCCGTCGTCGCCTGGCCCTCAGATCCAGAAAGAACTCCAGCGGATGCGGCAAGAGGCTACCAGGCGACCAGAACAGGTTAAGGACCCAGGCTCCCTGTCCTCGTCGGCCGGTGCGACGCCGGCCGATCCTTCGACTTCTCGTGATAAGGCCATTAGCGCGGCGGACAAGCCAGCCCCCGATCAGGGCAACCAGCAGACGCCCGAGCAGAAATCCTCGGTCGAGGATTTGATGCGCTCCTTTTCCAACTCCGAGCCGTGGAAGAAACTCAAGGAAACGTTCGAGCGGACAAACCGGCCCCCAAGGCCCGACCCTCCACGAGGCAGTATTCTCGTCTCGGGCATGGTTCAGCTTGAGACGCCCAGGGCGGTCGTCGTCTTTGACGTACTTGCATGGTATGATCCGAAAACCAAGTCGTACGCCCCCGGTACGGTGCGCATTACCACGCGGAGGTGGCAACCCAAGCAGCAGCTGCCCCTCGTGAAGTAAGAACCAACCCCGTCTTACCTCGGTCTCACCCCTTGTTTTCTTCGCTTTTTCAGCATACGAGCCAGGCGTTGCGGGGCAGGCATGGTCTGGACAGCGCAGTTGATTTGAATCGGACGGCTCCGGCGTTTACAGACGAGATACCATAGAGACATTGGCCCAGCTGTGGGTTCAGAATGTGAGTTCTCTTAGAGACTACGCAACATGTTTTTGGGATACTTTGATCAGCGGCTAGAGATATCAATGCATCCTATACTGGCATCCGCTTCCGTCTCTCCATGCTTCATACGTTCTGTTGTCGGCTGAACCGGGCACTTTTACCCCTCTCGTTTCGTAAATCAAGTCCTTCCTCGCGTGTTTTGGGTCGCTTGTCTGGTTCAGAAAACGCTTGTTCGGCCTTCTCGGATATTGCTTGAACTGACCTAGAAGACCACCCTTGGAAGGCCAACGCGGCAGTTGTGCCGGCGCCTGAGTCCCAACTCCTATTGTGTCACCAAGCATGTTTCATGGCCTTTCCTCTCCCTATTTTCTTTTCCCTTTTCTATTTTGAGCCACTATCCCTGTTTTCCGAGTCTGTTCCTCCCTTGCAAAGAAAGAAGTGGCAGAGTGGCAGCTACATTGGTCTTCATTGTGTCTCCCACTTGTATCCTGAGCCTTGGTCGGAATTCGGCACAGCCCGCTCAACAATGCGGAGGACAAAACTGCACAAAAAAGTACGTACACGGTACATATACTTCCTCAGACTCTCCATAATGGCTGCTGTTCCCAATTCAGAAGAGTGTTCGACTTTACAAAGATCCTGGACAAGCCTATTGTTCTCGAAATACACACGATGCCTAGGCACAAGTTCTTTGTCATCTTCTTTGGGATTGTCACGAACATTATGGATGGGCAAAATTAGCATTCTGCTGGTCACTGTATTTGCTTCAGATATTGCTCCGTCGTCTCCTTTCAGGATACTGTTCCTCCATGCCGCCTCTGTTCATAGGGGTCGAAGATAATGGGATCTTAACCGCTGTTGGTATATATAAGACGGATTCACGCCAATTCTTCCTTTCGTCCCAGCACGCCGCCTTGCAAGCAACGTTCGATCGGGTATATGGAGCCACAGTAGAATTTCACTTCCCACTTCTCAGAGAACTGAAGACTTTCGCGGACTCCAGGGGCTCATCTCGACTCACACGGAGCTAGCCATTGTTGCCTCGAGGCAATGTCGCGTAACGGTGAGAGCCCCCAAAACTGGGGCACCAAGCTATTCATAGCCTTCCGAGCACTGATCAATGTGGCAACCATGGCTGGTATCACGATTGCTCTTGATCAATGCTTTACTCGCCTTGCTGGCAACGACCCCAGCCTCTACTGGTTCCTCGCTCTGTTCACTTGGCGCTATCTCCGGTTTATTATCAACCTGGTTGCGTTCTGGTGTTACTCCCCCTCTCCCATTCTCGGCAGACCTCTTTACACTCCCTCCAAAGATGTCACGGCTGTCATACCCACTGTTGCCCCCGACAGCGCCGACTTCTACGAGACACTCCGGACATGTGCCGATAACGGGCCGGCAAATATCCTCATCGTTGCCCCGGGCAAGGTACTCTTCGCCAAGGCACGCTCCATCGTTGCCGAGTTGACAGCTCAATACCCTTCGGTGCAGTTCAGGGTCCTCAAGTCGGAGATTGTCAGCAAACGGGGCCAGGTGGCCGTCGCCATCCCGCATATCGAAACCGACATCGTGGTTCTGCTCGACGACCATGTCTTTTGGGGACCACGCTTTCTCGAATCACTGCTGTGTCCCTTCGCCGACACTGCAGTCGGCCTGGTTGGCACCAACAAGCGAGTCATTCGCCTCGACGGCCTCAATCTCTGGGGCAGGATCTGGAACATGCTCGGGGCGACCTACCTCTGCCGGCACAACTTTGAGATTCGTGCCACTAACACGGTCGATGGCGGTGTCTTTGTCATTTCCGGCAGGGCCTGCGCCATTCGCACCGAGATCTTGCAGCACCCCCACTTTCTCCGCGGCTACACCAACGAGATGTTCTTCTTCGGCAAGTTCGGACCCCTGAACCCCGACGACGACAACTACATCACTCGTTTCGTTGTGCGCCAAGGGTGGAAGATCAAGATCCAGTACACTGATGACTCGGTTTTGGAAACCAAAGTCGGCGTCGAGAAGCCGCTCGCCACCAAGTTCCTCGGCCAGTGCCAGCGTTGGGTGCGGACGACTTGGAGGTCGAACCTCTGCAGTCTCATCACGGACCGGACAGTGTGGACAACGCAGCCGTATTGCGTCTACTCTGTATATCTGACCTCGCTTACCAACTTTGCAGCCGTCACCGATCCCCTGCTCGTCTACCTCTTCACCCACAGCTCCGCCTACACCTCGGGTCTCCGACTGGCCTGCCTGGTATGTTGGATCTTGTTTACCAAGACTGTCAAGGTGTTTGACTACTTCCGTCGTCACCCCCAAGACATTGTCCTCTTCCCAGTCTATCTTGCATTTGGCTATTTTCACAGCTTGATCAAGTTCTGGGCCCTGCTAACCTTCTGGGACTGCTCATGGAGCGGACGGAAGTTGGACCAGATCGATGTCAACAACAGTGGCGACGCCGGCTCGAGCAAGAACGGAACGGGTGAAGACGACTATACCGGTCCCGAACATCTCCACGTCCTCGCCCTCCGCGCCATCCGAATCCGCATCGAACAGCTGCAAAAGTTTCACACTAACCACATCAAGCGCTATCAGGAGCCCATCCTGGCGGAGCTGAACTACATCAAGGCGGCGCTCAAGGCGCTCCACCGCGAACACCAGGCCATCTGCGACAACCTGGTGATCATCCAAGAACGTCTTGGCGAGGTCGCCATCCAGGCGGATGGAGCCGGCAAGGCCGAGGGGCTCGCCGCCGAGGCCCAGGCCACCATCACCAAGACCATTGAGGACCTCACGGCGGCCATTGCCGGGGTGGAAGAGAGGTGGTATCAGGCTCTGTCGGAGAATGCTGAGACTGCTCAAGAGTATGCGTCTTCTGCCAAGTCTGAGAAGCTTGAGAACGTTGAGACGGCTGTCAACTCGGAAAAGGACGAGAACGGTTCTTCGGAAGACGATTGTTGCTTCTAGTAATCGCTCGTTATCTTCAGTGCGGCGCGTCGAGGTGGGAGGGGGTTTCGGGGGAGGGGGGAAGGTTGCGGGCATGCTGAGCAAAGACTGCTTTTACTTACTAGAGTTGGGCAAACTTAGGATTTCGGTCGCTAAGTAAGGTAGGTATGTGTTTTGTGTTATACAGTATCCGTACATTAAACAAATCATCAACCGTCAACTTAAGAGTCTCGAGCCCTTATCTTGAAGTGAGTGTGTGTGCAGTTACTTGTGATATGTCGTTCATTGCCAGCTGTGAAGTCCTTGAGCAACGCCTGTCACGAACATATGAGAGAGATACTGTCAGTGCTAATCAACAACGAGGACTAGGGGGGGCCTCTGACGCTTACGGCACAAGCAGCTCAATTTAGCACACTAGTGCTTCGTTTTCTTCACGATTAATAGCCACATGCACAGGCTGCTCGATCCGAAGGAATCGAGCTAGAATAGATAGTTACGCGCGAGCATCGGGCAATATGCTTGGGGTTTTGAAATCAGCCGAGGAGTCGGATTCGAGTCTTTGTGTCTGGCAAGTAATCAAACCAGTTCTTCATTGTAACAGTCAAACAAAGAACATCCACCGGTTTGGAAACAACGTAACGATCCCTTGTCTAATTGTGAACAGTGTTTGTGTCCCAGGGCAGCTCAGCCTGCCACCCGTTCTGCATGTAGACCAAGTCCCCTATTCTGACCCGTTTTGTTCCGTTTCAATGAATCATGTAATTGGAATCAACAAGACTCGAAAGCCTCGGAAGGTCGTCAATCATACAATAAACATCCCTGCCAGACTCCTTTTAACCCCGTCACGGGCAAGAACCGGTCTCATTATTACCAATACTGTGTCGTGTCATCGTAAAATGGCAAAGAACCCTCATCATCCAACGCCCGTAGACTCTCCGTTCCTGGGCTACCTCGTAGTCGCGCGTGAACATTGACTATGCCGTGTTCGGGTCCTGCATCATACGGCCGGACGATCCATATTGACCGTCGTTTCCCTTCATCGTCGGGGCGGCGCATCGGCTGAGGGATGGCTGGTGACAGTCGGGTTCATGTTAGTAAATGTCTCTGTTCGTGTGATGAGCTTAAGGAATGAGTGCGTACCTTGTAGTTGAGATGCTGGCCGAGTACCTATCCTTGATGACGGTCGTGTCTCTGCTCGAGCGACGCTTTCCCGCCCAGCAGACTCATGCTCTGGGATGGGTTGCGGTTCCTCAAACATGGACAGGTATGACGCTGGGTTCTCCGACCACTTGTCCGTCGCTCGACGCTGAAACTGCTTGGTTTCCGGACAACTGACCGGGACGAGCCGCGGAGGCGGCGGCGGTGCAAGCCCCGGATTGGCATCTCCCAGCACGAACTGCCCATCCCCATCCTCGTTCTTGACAGCAACTGGAGCTTCAACCCGGCTGAGCGAGGCCTGAACCGGGTTGTCCAAGCCCACCACATCAGCCCAAACAAACTCCTCCGCCTTGTTCCACATAGCAGCAGCATTATCAATAATCCTCTGCTCCAACCCTGTCTCCATCCGAATCCCCAGCATAGACCCCAGAAAAATTAAATGATGAGCCAGCATCTGGCACAGGTGCTCCTTCATGGCGAGCCACAGTGTCGGGCTGCGCTGAAACTCCGGGCTCAGCATCATCTCGGCCGCCGACGCCGATAACGGGAACGTGGGCGACTGGTGGTAGTGGTGTCTGTCCTCGAGAAAAGCTGGCGAGGCCGAGCAGCCCACGCCCAGCACGGCGCCTAGGACAAGCAGGAACAGCACCTGGCAGGACTGGCGGCCGCAGCCGGCGAGGAATTGCGGCGTGAGGACGCGGTCGAGGTGTTTGAGCAGGCGGTAGCCCGATGTCTGCCCCGCTGCGCAGAGGTCACGGGTCGGGAGGGTTTTGGAGCTGTTGTTGCTGTTGTTGCTGTTGTCGCGCCAACCGGCGTGGACGAGGGATGTGGCGAGGAGAAAGCGGCGGAAGCCGGACATCAGGCCGGCCCCTTCTGTACTGCTGCTGTTGCCGGTGGTGCTTTCTTCTTCTTCCTGGAACTGGAGACCCAGTAAGCTGGAGCAGCACAGCCCGACGATGCTTCCGTTGGGGAGCTGGAAGTCGGGGTCGGTCAGCCACGAGAGCATGGTTTTGTTGAAGGCGGCGGGGTTGGATGTGAGGGAAAAGTTGGCGGGCGTGGCAATGCGGGAGAGCAGGTCGCCCATGGCCCGCATAAGGGGTTCAATCTGCATGGTCGCGGTGGCGGCGGCTTCTCGGGAAGAAGACTCGAAGATGTTGACGTCGGCGAAGCGGGTGCGCACGCAGTAGCCGAAGGAGAGAACCTTTCTCTCGAAGCCCCTGACGGCGGACTGTAGACAGGGCTGGCAGGGGTTGTCGAGCGAGCACTAAGCCTGTGAGAAGGGAGGTACTGTGTTTGGAAGGTCAAGTAAGGCCAACCTGGATCTTGAGTATCCTGCACCTCAGACATGCACCTTGTCGTCTGACGCCCAGCACTTTCCCCCGTCCCTGGCTGGTGAAGTTGGATCCCGATCGTCGGGGCCGCTCGGGTCCAAATGTGCGGAAGTAGTGGATGGACTGCGCTAGTGAAGGGACGGCGGCACGGGAAGGAGCCAGGCCGGGTCCATCTTGAGCAAGACGGGCCATCGAGATATGTGTTTTATGTTCAGCAGTACCTTACCCGACCCGACGGTCTGGATGCGTCGATCAGCTCTGATTAGGTTGTGTTAGTGGCCCAGCTAAGGTCGGTAGTGGCAAGTATCAGGGCTCGATCAGTCCATCTCAGGACCAGCTGCCGAAGGGGAGCTGAGCATTCGAGATACAACGACATCTTGGCCACGTCTCCTTTGTATGTCGCCACTAGTGGTGAGTCTAGGAGCTCCATACACGGCCAGGCGGGCTGATGGTTACGCAGTCCTGCCTGCCGCTCTGAAGATGCCTGCCAATCTGACACTCCAAACGGCCGACGAATGCGCGACACGCACGAAACAAGCCATCACTGAAGTTTTCCAAAACCGGTTAGGCGGTGCTTGGCAGGATGGAGCCAGCCGCCGCCACATGCGGCACCCGGGAAGGATGGAATCGCGAAAACGCTGAAAGAAAATGCAGATGTTGAAAACTTGCGGTGTGCCAGAGCCCCAATGACCTCGATGCGCATAAATTAAACCAGATCGTAACAGCATAGATGACGGGGCATCTTCACCGAAAAGCACGGGTTGTGCATGACTCTTTCCTGTTTTCGATATTGAATTTTTGCAACCTTCCATCGCCCGAGCCAATGGGGCGTTGGAGTTTGGATTTGGCGAGCTGAAAATCAAAGTTTATCGAAGCAGAGCCGCCTCCACCCGGCACCTTGGCCAGCTGAAAAAGAGCCACCAAACCGAGTTCTGGGAACCACAACCGAGCTGTTTCCGCTGGCCAAGATTGCGGTCGTGCGTTGCCTTATCTCTGCAACGTCACCCACCAAATGCTATCCATGATCGAGTTCAGACGGAGATGCGAGTATAAAACCATGCATCCAAGAATTGGATGCGCCCCTTGATGGTCCAAGTCCGCCATCCCAGTGGCTGCTGCGCCTGCATGCGAGACGCGGTCATAGCGAAAATTTCGTTTTTCTGATTGATTGCGTCCGTTCTTCAACGTGACCGTTCAGGTAGTGGGACAGTGGTCATGTTACCGCTGCTCCGCGGACAGGTTCAGATTGTATCGACTTTTCGGACACATCACAACTGAAAGTCCAAGACGACGATTTTCCGCCGTTTTGAAGCGCCCTCCTCCTCAGACAGGGCCAACACCGACAGCATATTGTCGTGCTCGAGCCTCGAAGCGTCGACCAGCGGCTCGCCAGTGAGGTTGCGGCCCGTCCAGACCTCGTTGTAGCTGGTATATTTCGTCGCCTTGGAAGCCCTTACGATTCGCATTGTCGACGCTGCAAAGTCCGGAAGCACAATGAACAAGTCCCCGGTTTTGCTCACCGCCAGCCGTCCACGAGCTCGACCGGTGATGGGTCGGATCGGGCGTTGCGTCCAGATGCCTGGTTTCAATTTTCCCTCAGCTTTTGGTCCCCTCGAAGGATTTTTTCTTTAAAATAACGGTCTAAAAGCAGACTCACCGTCCGGCGACCGGTAGTAGTGCTTCCACAACGGCCCGTCGTCTCCGCCGTCTGTCGTGTCTCGATTCAAGACGTGGACGCCGCCATCCTGGTCCACGGCTTGGGCCTCTTGGTTGGAAAGGCCAGAGTTCTTGGGGATATTAAGCGCGACGATCCCCTCGGTGTCATTGGCCACCGTCTCGCCCTTCTTCAGATCAGCAACAACCTTTCCCGCGCCGTTCCTCCACGTGTAGCCCCTGTCGTCGCTGTAGGCGTAGCAGATGTCGTGGTTGTTCTCGGGCCCGTTGGGCCCGGCCTGCTGCTTGTGCTTGGTATCGAGCGGGTCGTCCCATCCGTCGTAGTGCACGAAGGCGCGGTAGACCCAGGTGACGTGGAGGCGGCCGTTGCGGTAGTCCATGCCGTGCACGTACGGGTTGCTCCGGATGCCCGTCAGGTGGTCGCCCACAAACGCGAAGTGCCCCGTGGCGCCGCTGTACACATACAGATAGTCGTTGCCCAGCCCGGCCTTACCGTCCCGGAACGAGCAAAACATGTCTTCGCCCAGGAAGCCGAAGCGAGGGTACGTCACGTATCCGAAATGGCGGTGCGCGGATGGCAGGCCGGGGAGGTAATCCAGGGTCGGGGTGAAGAGTGACGACGTCCATGCAAAGGCGGTCGGGTTTGTGGCCAGTCCGCGGACTGAATAGCGGTATCTGACTCTAGACAGCGATCAGTTTCCCGTCTCATCGCTGACACGTGCCGTCTAGTTGCCACTTACACATCGCAATGGTGGTCGTAGGAAAGGTGGATGGTGCCATCGCCCGGGCAGATGCCCATCTGGACAGTATTGTGCCCATCGTCGGTCGTCTGCGGGTAGTCCTCAAGCACCATCACCTCCCATTCGCCATGCGGCAGCTGTCTTCTCGCGACATGCACATACAGAGGTTCCTCAGCGGCAACTGATGATGGCTCTGATTGGAGGAAAGAGTAAAAGCAGCAATACTGCCAGCCGTTGAACGTGACAATGGCATCCTGCTGGAAAGAATTGCAGTTGATGTTGGATTTGCGGCTTGAAGGGTCTTGGCCCAGGACCGTGACATGCGGCTCTTTCAGCATCTCGGCGCCAAGTTCTAATCGAGATCTGCTGCTGCGAAAATGCTCATGTTGTTGCTCCCGGGAATTGGGACAGACACCCGCGTGGCTTGCCCAGCGCGGGACGTCAACCCCCCTTCTCGGATACTTTTTGAAGCATTACACACAGTATATGGTCACCGTCCGTCAGATGGTGTTCGATGCCTCACTCGGTCACATAGTCCCGATTCCCGAGACGTATCCTGCTCATGAATGGTGTTGCCTTCAATCAACTGGCCGAGCGCGCAGAAACCCCTGATTCGTGGAGAAATGGTGTTCTGATTCTTCCAGAACAGGGATCAGCGCCCCCCGTGCCTTGGCTCGGGCCCCGGCAGTGTGGGAGGGCTGGGCAGGCGCCTGGGCGACAAGAAGGGGGAGCGGTACGGATGTGCGGTGTACACTTGGCTGCAGCGGCCAAGACCATCAGTGAGGCTTGGAGGGAACGACCAAGAGTCAGTGATATCAAGAATGAAGAGAACGCATTTATGCTGTCTTTGACCTTGGAAGACGGGCAATATTCACATGACAGTCTGAAGAAGGCAGGCCATGCCAGTCTGGATTCTGGCAGCAAGTGAGAGCAAAGTGCGGAGGAGTCTGGGGAAAAAGATGGGCATCCTTGTCACAATCCTCCATTTTTCTCCTCCCCCAGACCCCATCCCCCGCCTTTTGCCCCATCAAACCCCAAACCTTTTTCTACCCTGTTGTCCGTCTCCTACCCCACATGATGCGAATAGGCTAAGTCGGACCCGGTCAGTCTCTCGGACAGGCCGTCGCATCAATGGTGGTTGATACGGACTTGCCGTACGGACAATCTGAGCTACACACCTAACCCACTTGATTCGTGGCCCCGGGTTGTTCTCTTGAGATGATTCCGGCCAGACGTTGGCGGTTTTCATCTCCTGAGCAGAGGTTCATGGTATCTCCCTTCCCTCCATTCGGATCTGCCGGTAGATGATCAGATGATTCTTGTTGGCCCGGTCGGCGAGCTGATGGCACTCGGGTATTGCACACTTTCATCAGACCAATGGATCGGGTCTGACCTCAACACTTCACGATACGCCGTCTTGGCATCAAAGACGAGACACCCGTTAACCAGCTGCAGGCTTGCTCCTCTTGGTGGAAAAAAGTGAAAAAACGGGTCCCTGGATCGTTGCCCTGGAAGCCATCCGTTTTAGCGCGGCCATATCCACCGGAGAAGCGCCACTTTCAACCCAGAAGCCGGCCCATTGAACGCTAACGTCAACGTTAGCGCATGCACTGCAACCAGGCTCGTTTGAGAAAGAGACCACCAGGGCTTCTCCGCACCGGAGGGTGCCATCGCCTATGGAGTCCGGCCGGGATCGAGTCCGAGACCCCCCAATCAGGGGCCAGCACGCAGAACCGGGGAGCCTCGATCCCGTTCACCCGTGCAAGTGTGAGCGTCTCTCATGGGCTGCAGATAACATGCCGCTGTGCGACTACAAAAAGGCCTGGGTTGCTGCCGCCCATTGTCTCAGTGCTTTGCTCCTCCGGGTCTCGTTTCATCTGGGGTCCGTCTCTTTACAGATACAAAACCTCACCTCGAAGCCCTCCGTTTTGGGCATCGCGAACCCCGGACAACACTTCACTTCTAGGAAGACAACAGCCATAAGTTGCCCAACATGGGGTTCGCCGCGAGGATGTTGCGCAAGATCGTCAAGAACGAGGCCATGGCCACGGATCCCGAAGAGATCTACAACTGGCGTGTGTTGCTGCTCGCCTTCTCGGTAAGCATCACATCGTTGCATATATCGAGATGCAACTGCTGACCCTTGACCGTTGCTGCTCAGGCCTGCTTCGGTGCCATGTCCTTTGGCTGGGACTCGTCCGTCATCGGCGGTGTCATTGTGCTCGACCCCTTCGTCCACGATTTCGGTCTCGGCGATAAGAAGTCCGTCGCCACGGCCAACCTCGCCGCCAACATCGTTTCGACCCTCCAAGCCGGCTGCTTCCTCGGTGCCCTGATTGCCTCCCCCCTGACCGACCGGTTCGGCCGCAAGTGGTGCCTCATCGGCATCTCGATTGTCGTCATCATCGGCATCATCATGCAGTCGGCCGCCCTCGGCAACCTGGGTCTCATGTATGCCGGGCGCTTCATCTCGGGCGTTGGCGTCGGCGCCGCCTCGACCGTCAACCCCATCTACGTGTCCGAGAACTCGCCGCGCGGCATCCGCGGCCTCCTCACGGGCCTGTACCAGCTCTTCATCGTCACGGGCGGCATGCTGGCGTTTTGGATCAACTACTCGGTCAGCATCAACTTCCCCACGACCAGGATCATGTACATCTTCCCGCTGGCCATCCAGGCGCTCCCGGCCCTGTGCCTGTGCTGCTGCATGCTGCTGTGCCACGAGTCCCCCCGCTGGCTGGCCCGCCAGGACCGCTGGGAGGACTGCAAGCGCGTGCTGGCCAAGATCCGCCACCTGACGCCCGACCACACCTACGTGCAGGACGAGTTCCAGGAGATCCAGGATGCCCTCGAGAAGGAGCGCCGCGAGATTGGCGACGCCACCTTCTGGAACCTGCAGCGCGAGATGTGGACCATCCCCGGCAACCGCAAGCGCGTGCTCATCTCCATCACCCTCATGATTTGCCAGCAGATGACGGGCACCAACGCCATCAACACGTACGCGCCCACCATCTTCCAGAACTTGGGCCTGACCGGCACCTCGACCTCGCTCTTCAGCACGGGCATCTACGGCATCGTCAAGGTCTGCAGCTGCATCGTCTTCCTGCTCTTTATGGCCGACTCGCTCGGCCGCCGCCGCAGTCTGCTGTGGACCTCGATTGCTCAGGGTCTCGCCATGTTCTACATTGGTCTTTACGTGCGCATCGCCCCACCCAAGCCGGGCCAGGACGTGCCACCCGCCGGCTACTTTGCCCTCGTCTCCATCTTCCTGTTTGCTGCGTAAGTTCTTCCTGGACTCTCCCTTGCTTGCTCTTCATTCCCACTGACACTTCCTCCCCCAGCTTCTTCCAATTCGGCTGGGGCCCGGCCTGCTGGATCTACGCCAGCGAGATCCCCGCCGCCCGCCTGCGCTCCCTCAACGTCTCGTACGCCGCCGCCACCCAGTGGCTCTTCAACTTTGTCGTGGCGCGCGCCGTGCCCACCATGCTCGTCACCGTCGGCAGCGACGGCTACGGAACCTACCTCATCTTCGGCAGCTTCTGCTTCGCCATGTTCGTCTTTGTCTGGTTCTTCGTGCCCGAGACAAAGGGCATCTCGCTCGAGCACATGGATAAGCTGTTTGGTGCCACCGACGTGTCCGAGAAGACGCTCGCCGCCGAGGAGGAGGCCAGGGAGAAGGAGCAGGTGGCGCCGCGCGCCCGCGAGACCGAGGTTGCTTAGAGGAGGGGATTGTTTTATGATCATGATAGACGGGAACTTGATGATGAGTATAACTTGCTAGTTGAGCTAGAAATGCTGCATATATGTAGATGAGAGGTTCAGGGTTGAAATCAGAATCCTAGCCAATTGGACATCTATCTACATTTGCTTATTATTTTGATTGTGTTGCATTCTTTTTTTTACCCCCAGGGTTACGTCTGAAGACGATGATCCTTCAGTGGACGTGATCTAGTTTGCATTATTTCTGAACACCTAATTGAACAAAGTGAAGACAGTCATGTATTTGGCATTCGCGTTCGAGGTGCGCCGACGTGCTCTCTGGGAAGCCTCCTTCGCCCCCAACTACCACCTGCACGGGTCTTGCAAACAGATTCTCAGATCTTTTGACTAGGTACTTTAGACAGCAAGTAGTCGGCGTTGGTATTAATCATTTCTGCTAATTGGTTGTGCTACGCTCTCCTCTCTTGCCTGTTTTTCTCTTCATTTTGCCCTCGAGTCTTCTTGCCGCCTTCACCGATGAGCGAATCTGGTGTGCTTTATGCCTAACGGGCCGTCCATAGCGCTCTACTTCCGTCTTTGACGTTGGAAGTTTGACCTCTACAATTCATCTTTTTTTATAAGGTAGGCTGTATTCCCAAATCGAGCGATTGAACCCTGCAGTTCCCTCATTGCGGCGAACCTGAAGAGAAGCTCTATCTAAGGGTCCCAGCGTGTCTGAACTCGATACAACACATACCGCTGCAGCCTGAAATCTTTCCACTGTGCCATGCGGAGCCGTCGGTTGAGATATTCCTCGGTGAACGGCTTATTGGTGCTGTACAGCTGTTGTTGTTGTTGTCCTCCAGCCGTCGAGAAAATCCAGCATGCGGTTTAAAGCCAAATGCGGGACGTTAATGTCCCTCTTCCGATTTCAATTGTACCCTCCTCGCTGCTATTCTCCTCGAATATTTCGGTTGAATAGGGGCCGGGGCAGAGGTGTCGCTTACTTCATGTTAGTAGCCTCATGGTCTCGACACGCCAAAATTATATAACGTTATAACGTTATATGTTTGTCCTTTGGACAAACAGGCAACTCATTCACAACTGTCAGGTACTTCCATGCGCAGTCATCGTAGATCATCTGAGTGCCCACTGCTGTGTTGGATGCGGCTAAAAGTATAACGGCATTTCCAATTGTCACAATTCACAAACTCGGCACAGTGCACAAAACAGTCGGAATCAGAGCCATGAGTATCACTTAAGAGCATCGATCGTTATCTCGTTGGTATCAAAATGTCACCCCTGAACTAAACGGGAAATGCAAATCAGGCTGTGGTGGAATATATCTTCACCTCAACGTATTCACTCCTGTAGGCCAAATCAAAGCCGTCATCACTATCTTAGCACTCGTTGCCAGGGCAGGCAATCATGGTGCCATAGGTACCGCCGTCGACACCGGCGAGCGTGAGGATAGCACCAACGACACCGCCGAGACCCTCGCCAGCAATGAAACCTGTTTTGAAAAGAACAATGTTAGCTTTTCCTTTCCTTTCTCTACGATGTTAGACAGGACAACTAACCGGCGGCGACGGCATAGCCGTAGATATCCCAGGTGCGCATGTTGTACTTCCTCCAGAGTGCGGCAATGATGGCGCCGAGCAGCGCAGCATTGGCGAACACGGGGGCGGGAATGACCCACGACAGCGCGATGGCACCCCAGTTGGGCAGCCACCGGCGGTACTTTTCGCGCTCACCGACCAGATAGAAGTGGCGGATCACAACCTGGATGATGGAGACGACGCCCATGACGATGGCAAAGATGCCGCTCGTGAGCGGGATCGAGACCATGGGATCCGTGACAGCCTGCGCGACGGCAGCCCAGGCCGACACGGAGGGAACAAAAAAGGGGCAGCTCTCCTCCTCCGGAAAATTGGGGTCCCAGATGCACGGGTAGGCCGAGGTGAAGAGCACAAACAGGCCCGGGCCGAGCCAGACCGAGATGAAGCTGCCGAAGGACTGGGCGATCCACTGCTTGATAGGTGAAGTGCCAATCAGGAAACCGGTTCGGAAATCGCTGACCAGGGCTGTGGCCATGTCAGCACCGCCCGAAGCAAGAGCACCGGCGACCAGGTTGATCTTCTGGGCATGCTCGACCGTGTAGCCGCTGTTCTTGGTGGCGCCGCCAAAGACGAGCTGCGAAGCCTTGGCGGCAGCCGTAAGGGGCGTGGTGTCGGTAACGGCGCCAATCTGAATGGCGAGGAACGAGAAGAGGAAAGCAAGCACTATGGCAAGGATGGTCAGGCCCGGGTGCGTGTCCCACTGGAAGTGGAAGACGATCATGCCGATAACCAGGGTAACAAGCAGGCCAAAGGCCCACATCCAAGTCTTGACCTGCTCCTCCGGCGGGAAAGGATCCTCGACCACGTTCTCATCCTTGTAGTTGTTGTTGCCATGCTTGGCGAAGAAAGCGCTAGACTTGCCCCGGGCCACCAGTTTGTCGTTGATGCCCGCACAAGATTGGTTCCAAACCGACTTCATGCCCGACCAGATGGCCTTGTATTGGACAAACAGCTCTGCCATGGAGGAGCACACCATGACCATGACGCCTGGCCAGAGAAGCCAGTACCGAGGGGACGGCGTCCGCTTGCCCAGTTGCGAAAGAGAACTGAAATTGTAGAGGCTGTCCCACTGGGGATCATCGGGGTACCGTTGAAGGCCGATGCATTCGCCGTAGTGCACCAGGGCCGGGCCAATGATGGCCCAGGCAATGACAGAGCCGGCAAACATGGAGATGGCGGGGTTCAGGCCGATCAGGATGCCCGAGCCGATGAATGCCGGCGTCCACTCAAAGTACCAACCCCAAGACTCAATGTTCAAAGCCCAGCTGGTGTAGCCACTCCAAATGTGGATCCAGGTGAAGACGTGCCAGTCGTAGAGGATGCCAATCGCGTAGTAGGACGCGACACGGTGGACGAGAGCGCCCATGAAGCAGATGCCGAGGCACTTGAGCTTCTTGATGGCGTCAACGCTGCCTGCGGCGCCGGCGTGCATGGACCGGATCGTGATGGCGACGGCGGTCGGCGTGGGGAACATGAGCTTCAGCTCACGGGCGACCTGGACGATGAAAAACCTGCGGAGCGGCGTGACGTAAAAGATGCCGATAAAGGATGCGACGAGGGTGATGGTGAAGATGGCACCGATGTCGTCCTTGGGCGAGCGGCCCTCTCCCATGACGCCGAGTCGGTACATGGCGGGGATGGCAGCGACGAAGATACCGCCAGTGCCGCCGGCGCCGGTCGCGGCGGCCTGTACGATGGAGTTCTCCTGGGGACCGAAGATGCCGCCAATGATGGGAAGGTTTCTACCCGACTTCTCGAGCAACTTCAAGACTCCATAGCCAAAGATAGCTCCGAACATGTTGGCGCTGAATGTGAAGCCCGTCTTGAGACCTGCCCTGGTAGGTTAATCCTGGGCGACATCAGTGGGCAGGGGGGGCGCAAACTCACCGAGATACAGGTTGGATGCGCAGACGAGCGAGCCCAGGATGCAGCCGACAACGACAGCTCTGATGGTGAGCGGGTTATCCTCGTGTGGAATTGAAGGATCCATAAGCAGCGGGCGGTAGAGGTCCTCCTCCACCTCCTCGCCAGAGCCGACCTCGCTTCCCAGCTTGTCCACGTCGACATTGTGCGTCTTGAGATCGGCCGTGTTCTCGATGGGCGGCTGGCTCTCCGAGAACGGCCGAACCGCGGCGGCGGCCGCGCTGGCCTCGAGGGCCTGCTTCTCGTCCATGGTCATTGGGAATTTCTGATGTCGGTGTCTCTCAGAAAGCGCAAGACCAGTGAGGAAAGGCTCCCGGTCTGGATTGGCGGGACGCGATTGACGAGGGCGGAATGGAATGGGCAAGAGGAATGAAGAAATCCAGGGAAGCGGAAACGCGGTGGTATGCAGGCAGTCCTTAATAATTAGAAGGTCGAGTCATCGAGTCGAGCGTAACGAGCTGCCATGCGTGGTTACCGTGTGCATATGCACTGATTAACTGGCCGAACCGGAAGCAGAATGTGGTCCTGGCCTACTCATATCCGGTTGCCACTCAGGGCAGGCCTCCCCAGGCCGGGCTGCCATGTGCTTCTCCATCTCTGCCCCGTGATAAAGATGCGTCGAGAGATGAGATGGGAACTCTGGGCGATTGGTGGCGCTGGCTGTTTGGCACGCACACTGTTCAAGGCGCTTGCCGCATTCCGCGCAATTCGCTGTCCACTGATTCGCCGGAACAAGGGCGACAGATCTCGATTAGGCAGGTCGATGGCCACCGTTTAAGTATGAAATTTGGGGCCGGCCATCGGTTCCATCCCGACAAAGCTCGCCACCATGAGATGCATCGAAGCTGCCGATCTGGTAAGAGCTCTGTGGTGTGGGGTTGTTAGCCAGCCTTCCCGGTGGGCTTGGCTCGATAAGCTCGGCGTGCGATTTCGCACGGTATGAACATAGACGGGTTACACAGTAGTTACCGTTCTCGCTGTTTAGAACCAAACCCACATTCTTGATCCCGGACCGATAAAAAAACAAGATCTTTATTGAGTTTAGGACTACTATAATACGTGAGGAGTATCTGATCAAATTTTACGTCTCTGTCATCCTAACCGGAATACTGGTGGAAGGTGACCAAGTTGACAAGGTGTTGCACGTTGCTTTTGGGGCACAGTGTGGTTGACGATGGTGTTCACGGGCTGCTGAGGCGGCAAGGCGAGCTCATTGGCTCGGTCTTTGCAGCTTCTGACGAAGAAGGCAGGTTGTGAACTCTGCGAAGGCGGCGGGATGCAGATGCCACCATGCCGCGAAACAGCAGGCGGCTTGGCTCGCTCCCGAATGTCGTCGCATTTGCCTTGGCATCTCCACCTCAGGGCAAAGCAGCAAGGGTGGTCTTCAGTCATCAACGTCCCCGGTCCACTTGTGAACGGAGAGACTGCTACAACCGGCTTGGGCAAGTGGCATTTTTCTGGAAGCATGTCCACAGTAAGTCGAGCTTGGAAAGGCGCACATGTTGTCCAGGCTGACCCCTCCTGAACAACAACGGAGCATGGCAGCGACCGCGCAAGGGGATCCACTGGCAAGCTACGGGAGGTGCGGCCGACAACCCATTGCGTGGATGAATTGATCATCCGTAGGTGTCTCAGTTTTAAAGAACCAGGAAGCTTAGCGCGGTTCCCATACCTATGTCATTATCGAACGTATGATGGATCAGACTGCCCTTGTTGGGGGCCATTTCGAACAAGCACGCGCTTCGAAATATTCCAGACTGGCGCATGCAGCTCATGCCCGTTAGCTCGAACAGGGTAGTGACGCGTCTAACATCAACTAGGCAGGTGCCTAGACAGCAGCCCTCCTGTCGACCTGGTCGCCATGTAAAGGTTCCCAACCGCTACCATGGCTGATCCATGTTCTGTAAGGTCCCTGGATATCCACCAATTCACCGACCTCGATGATACACGGAAGATCCCGGGCCGGGTCTGGGCTGCCAACGAGGTCCTCCTGGCATGGGTGAGCCGGACAATCCCAATCTCCAAGGGGCCCAACACATCGTACTGTGTAGACACGCGGCACCATGACGGCGTGCGACATGGGCTCCAGCCTCGCGATCTGGAGACAGCCTGACGTTTCTCGGGCCCGTCCCGCAACCCCCAGGACTTGAAAATCCAAGAACTGTGGGGGCTTGGTTACGCAAGATGTCCGCGACTTTTCAAATCCAGACCAAATTCGCAATCGAGAATCAGCCTATGTCTCTTTGGGGCTGCCCTTCCAGCGCAAGACCGTCTAGATACGAACGTATCAGACTGCTCCGCACTATCTATTGGTCCGTTCTTACCGTGAGCGTATGGTGACTTTCCCCGATTCGCATAGGATTCCGGATACTCGTTCATGGTTGGGTCCATTGGCAACGCAGCTCGCGTGCCTCTGTCGATGGTTGGGTCGGCTCGATCGTTGTTGGGGAGCTGCCGTTTCATAACCAACCGCTACCCACCTGCCAATCCCGGTAAGAAAGCAGCCGACACCAATCGGGGGCCGGGAATGCGGCACATCAAAAGGGAGTTTTGTTGGTCGAGAACCTGGGAGTTATGGTCTCAACTCTTCACTCTGAGAGTCCGAGTGTCCCGTCAAGGGTGAAGTCGGCCAGAACCAGATAAGACCGTAAGGCTATCAGGGTGCGTGTCATTGACGAGTTGCCTGTATGTACAGATCGAGACTGTAAATCTCTTCCTCTGCCGTTGGGCCATTGCAGTTGCCGCAAGCGTCGCCAAGATAAGACCGTCGCCAAGCCACAAAAGCTTGTCTCCTGCCGTTCCTGCAAAAGCGCGGCTCGCTAATCCTCCCGAATGACTTCTAGCGTCGACTGGTGAAGGGAAGTGGTACCCTGACCCACCTCCTCGTTGACGCATGCCATCAACTTCTTCAACCGCAGTTGGCAACAGGCTCGAGTCTCATGTGAGCATTTCGAAAAAGCGACCGAGAGGAACTGGCATTCGCAACATCCAATGAACGAACTGGACGTTGATCTCGGACCTGTGCGACACTCAATCCGTCAGCCTCCTCCGAGTCCTCCATCCATACCGAAATGGCGACCATCAAAGCACTGGACATGGAATTCACAGCACACTTAGAGCTTAGGGGGGCAGTAGCTATATGGTAGAACCCGTCATCACCGCGTCACCTAGCCACGCTGCGTGTAGAATGAATCTGAGGCTTGATGCCAAAGAGACACCGCTTACTTAGGACTAGATTTCACGCTCTTGTCTAGGAAGGCAGTTTCGCCATAGATGATAGCAGCCACAACGCAAAGTAGATCGCAACTCAGATTCAACTCAGATATGTTGTCTAGGAATCCAGCGTCAACAGCATGTCCGGTCATCCAAAGTTTCACTAGAGCGTATAACGTACATTACAAGCGAACGGCGCATAGAGGTGAGTGGCGCACTGATAAGGGCTAGTATGGAAATCTGGACACAACAATAACAGCTTATTCCCAGATTAATCCCGCTGTTAGTGTTGTGCCCAGATTTCCATACTGGCCCTTATCAGTGCGCCACTCGCCTATATGCGCCGCTCGCTCATAATGTACGTTATAATTAGTAGTTAGTTAATCATAAGGCCTAAGGAGGATTTGAAGTAGAAAATACTTTTCTATTTTCAGAATGACTTTGTCATTTTATGTAACGGTCCCAGGAGTATATTGCAACTAGCTGGTGACGACTCTACGAGTTTGCCTCGAATGGAGAGAGAAGAAGAAAAGAGAGAACTAGATGACAGGAAGAGAGGGCAGCTCTTATATGCTCCGGAACACACAGACACTGCCTGCTTCAGGATGACGTTATCATGATACCACGGCCGAGGGTTGCCGAGGCCATCATGGGCTCAGCCCATCACATTTTAAATGCGTTCAAAATAGAAACTGTCCGAGGGCTTTAGGACCATTTTATGTTTATAGGCGATAATAATCGCTCAAAACAACAACTGCAGCGTATTGTTTTGACGATCTGTTAATTTGCCATTGCAAGATTTCAACAGCACCCATTCTGACCGAGGCTGGTGGCCCGCTATGGTAACTTTGAATTTCATACGTTCGAGGTATCTCGAACTTCAGATGGTACCAGGTTGAGTGACTAATCAACAGAGGAGCCCCGGTGCTGAAGCACTCCGGCGAGTGAGGAAGGACAGGCAAGTTAAGCTAAATTCACTGGTCCCAAGAGGTATATACTAAATCAAAGCAAATGGCTGGACCACAATTAGCCTAGAAAATTCGCATCGATGTTCCATTAACGCCTGATTTCGCAAAGGAACGCTGAGCCACCTAAGCAGTTAGATGTCCGAACCCTTCTCGGCTTCTATCCATTGAGGCCTGGCTGATTCTGTTTTCAACAAGAGGCAATGACTCGTCAACGCAAACCTTCCAATATTTTATGCCGATGTAACAGAATGCCCTTTCCATCCAAACGGCTGCTGGGTTGTTCGCCAGCTCCTTCCCGCGCGGCATTCTTTGATCCTGTTGTTGGGCTCTGCAGAGACCAGCCTGAAATATCTTCAATCACTGCTGTGCTCCCTTTCCCCGTTTCAACCACTTAGCTTTTTGTTCAAAGCCTGGCTTGGGTCCTGAAGCGGACTAGAAGCCGATATACACCCCTGATTGCCCAAGAGCATCGCTGCCGGACGTCATGCAATCCAATCTGGTCCTGATAGCGGCCGTATTGGCGCTTGCCAATGGTCTCCCTTGGACTTCTCGCCCTTCTAATGACATCTCCAAAGTCGATGGCCCGGGTACTGTCTCACTGAAGCAAGTGCGAAACACGAACTTCGTCCGCAGCGGCCCGCTTCAACTGGCCAAGATCTACCACAAGTACAAGGCGCCTCTCCCGAATGATCTCAAAGCAGCAGTGAAGCGAGTTCGAAACAATCTGAGTAAAAGACCGACTGGCAGCGCTGAGACGAAACCTGAGGAGAACGACGTCGAGTACTTGACTCCAGTGTCGATCGGTACTCCCCCGCAAGTCCTAAACCTGGATTTCGACACAGGGTCCAGCGACTTCTGGGTGTTCAGCTCCGAGACTTCCAAGAGCGACGTCAATGGCCAGACCGTCTACGACCCCGACAAGAGTTCCACGGCGAAGGAGATGGAGGGCTACTCGTGGCAGATCTCATATGGCGATGGCAGCTACTCCAGCGGCGATGTCTACACTGACACGGTCACTGTCGGCGGTCTGACCGTCCCGTCTCAAGCGGTTGAGGTTGCAAGAAGGGTTTCGGACGCGTTCACCGCAGACACCAACAATGACGGCTTGCTGGGTTTGGCCTCCAGCGCCATCAACACTGTCGACCCTGTTGCACAAAAAACCTTTTTCGACAATGTCAAGTCCGATCTTGATGCTCCCGTCTTCACGGCTGACCTCAAGGCTGGTACCCGTAAGTGTCATCTTTATCGATCCCTTCATTCCGTTCTTTGATGCGTTTGGACTGACATGATGATTCCGACAGCCGGTTACTACAACTTCGGTTTCATCGACCCGAACGCTTACACTGGCAATATCACGTACACGCCAGTCGATGACAGCCAGGGCTTTTGGGCTTGGACACCGTCAGGCTACGCCATCGGCTCGGGGCAGTTCAAGAACACGTCGTCGCTGAGCATTGCGGACACGGGTGCGTCCCTGCTGCTTTTGCCCAGCTCCGTGGCGAAGGCCTACTACGCCCGGGTAGCGGGCGGCCACTACGACTCGACAGCGGGCGGATACACGCTTCCGTGCAACGGATCAGCCCCCGACTTTTCCTTTGGCGTTGCCGACGCGGGAGCCAGAATCACGGTGCCTGGCAAGTACATCGCGTACGCCCCGACAACTTCGAGTGGGACTATTTGCTTTGGGGGGATTCAATCGGACGAAGGCATCGGGTTTTCCATCTATGGAGACGTTGCGCTCAAGGCTGCCTTTGTCGTGTTTGACGCGGGCAATCAGCAGCTGGGCTGGGCGGCCAAACCTCTCAACACTTGAAGAGGCCTGAGCGGGACGAAAGCGACGACACGGGCTTCGGTCTTGGTGGGCAATAAGCCTCGTGGCGGCCTTGAACGAGCTCGCAGGTTCCTTGACCTTGGTCGCTTTATTGCTCGTTCATCCACCCACATCCGTTACCCAAGTTCGGGTCGGCCGGAAAGCCCGTCATTTTCAATTGCCAGGAGTCGGAGTTCGTGCTGACCCGCTTATGCTTTGCATCTCTATCAGACTTTAAACCATTCTTTACTGTGATTTGCGCGATGTGGAGGGCATGGACTGCAATGAAGGGATCCGTGGCTGCTTGGGGGTTTGGAAGCATCAACTTCTCGTCGATATCAGACATTTTCACCAGCCTAGCAATGTGACAATTCCGGACCGAGTAGCTGGTTATCCAAATGGTCGATTGATTGCTTATGATTGATTCAACATGACAGTACGGCCCAAGTGATCCTGTTGATCAAGTCTTTGTGAAGGCGTGTGTGGATCAATGCCCAATTGGGCAAAAATAAGGTCGTGCCCGGGTTCGAACCGGGGTTGTTGGAAAGACTGATTGCCCATCAAAATCCAAAGTGCTAACCGCTACACTACACAACCTTCTTAATAAATTTGCCTCAAATATGGCTTTTGAAAAGCTTATATAACTAGCATGAAGCGCCAAGAAATGACGAAAGTGGCTTCTTAACTCTCGCTCAACTGCGTCAATCATCAGAACCAGACCGAACCAGGTGCAGGTACATTTTCAGAATCTAAGCAAAGTATTATACAACATGCTGTGTGAATCATTCACGCGTGTTTGGTTCTGATGCTGACATGCAGCACACCGGCATCCTTCAGCGCATCGTCGAGTCCGAATGTGCCCCTTGCGTCGACAAGAATGAGCTCCCGTGGCCATGAAAGCGGAATTCGCTGGATGGCCGATTAGTCCAGGCTTCGATGAGTCCAACACTAATCTGGCGGCCTCCAGGTGATTCCATGTCTCGCACACCGGGACAACTGTATGTAGACTCCAACTGTCTCCTTACAGAGACGGCACCGGTTGTCACTTCGCGTCCCAGGTCAACCAAGCTCGTCAGCAAAGGCCTGTATCCAGGGTATCTCCATTCCCAAACGCCGTCTATCCCAATTGAGCCCTGCGTATTGTATGCCCGTGATGTTGGCGCTTGATCCCAAACCCCTTCCCAGCTAAACCATCACAAAGCCTCCTGATCATCCAAAATTGGAAGTTCTACCGGGAACTCGGCGTCCGTCTCGTTTGCGTCGGGATCCAAGAACGCGAAGGCCACAGAGCACATCTCTGTCAACCCCTTGGCGCCGAGAGTGTCGTTCGGCCCGGCCTTGATAACATTCCACCCTCGAGACAAGTCGCTGGCAGTCTTTGGGAGTGCATAGACTAGCTTGAAGTCGCTGCCACTTGTCGGCAACGTGGTCGCTTCGGGCTCTCCGATCGAGGCGGTTAGCCCTTTCGGGTAACGGTCGCGGAGGACCGAGAGAAGCTCGTCGGTCAGGCGTGAGAAGGTCCAGTCGAGCATGGCAAACATGAAGATGATGTGGATGCCATATTTGAATCGAATGGTGATCTGGGGATCATCTACTAAAGTCGCGTTGCGGGGCTATGACGGCGTCAGCGGGAGTCGGGCAAGTCGCTCAACAGCTCGCCAGACAGGGTGATGCCTAATGTGACATAGCTGGGGTTATGTAGTAAAAGAGTCATACCATCTTGGTCTTGCAGTCGTGCTCGAAGCCGACAGATGGAACGATTGACGCTGGAGGTGGGATTTCAGTGATGATTGCTTCCGAAGAAACGACGCGGCAGGCAGGCCGCGCTACACTTAGATTTGCTAGCGGAGGCTGCGGCGTAGGGTTACCGAAAACGTATTTTGCCCCTGTCATGGGCAATGCCCGTGCCCGGGTTAGGGTTGCATTCCATGTAGATAAGATAAGGCAAGCCCACTGGAGTGGGTCTTGCGTTGCCACCCTCTTGGTCAGTGCGCAGCCCCACCTTGCCCTGCAGGGCTTTTCCACGGCTGCACACTGCCCATTGAGTCTGGTTCCTTGTGCGATCTGAGCAATACTACGGATGTACCAGACCACTGTTGAAGTGAACTGGCTCCTTGGCACCTGGATTCAGGGGCTGGGCACTGTTGCCCAATGCAGTAAAGCAGGGTCTGGCGAGGGTCCCGAAGCCCTCGGTTCTTTAAGCAACACACACATCACGCATGGTTCAAGACAATCAATTCAAGCTTCATCTTGTGCCTCAATTGATGCAGTGCCACCTGGTTGGTCTATGCCTATTCGAGCCTGTAACTGTTGCTGTCCAACAGTACGGATCCGTAAAGAGCATTGAATTCCAGAAATGCCAATTTTCATTTCACACCCCTACTGCGGAGCTGGCTGTGGGAGCTTGGACCATCCACTATGCAGCCGGCAGCGATCTCAAACCAGTTGAGCATTTCGAGTGTCGTCTTCCAGTCGTGACAACTCGAATGCCAGAGGCTTGATATCTTGTTGTCGTCGACTCTGGACAGTTCTGCCGACCATTCTGACCAATTCTCTATCTTTTTTTTTGCCACAACAGGTAGAGCAATACGATGTCCACCGCAGACGAAAACTTGCCTTTACAGACGGCGCCCCAACGGCCGCCGCCGCCGTCGCAGGCCGAAATCGAAGCCATCTATCACAACGCCCGCCTTTCTCTCCCCGCACCTCTGCGGATCCCAATGGCTGCGGCCCTGTCTTTCTTTGCCGGATTCACCGTGGGAACCGCACAAGGAGGCAAAGCAACCGGTTTGCGCTTCCGTGCCGAGCACGCGCACAAGATGCCCACCAGCAGCACGGGTTGGTACCTGTACCACAAAAGCAAGAACTACCACATGGCCTACGGTGGGATACTCGAAGGTTTCAAGATGGGATTCCGGGTCTCTTTCTGGACCACGGCATGGTTCGCCATCGAGCAGATGTTTGACTCGTATCGCGGGACCGCCGACCTCCTCAACACGGTGACGTCCTCCGTCACGGTGGCAGGCGGCTTCAGTCTCTGGAGTATGGCCCCTGAACTCCTTCGTGTGCTGTTGGGCCTGTTGCTGACGTTGTGACTGATCATTAGATCGTTCTTCCCTCCCTATGACTGCCCGGACGACGAAAGCCGCCCTCTTTGCCGGTTTTGTTTGGGGAGGCGTCCAGGACGTCATGAGCCTAGTGAGGGGCCGCCCCGTTGGATATGTCGAATGGACAAAACGGCGCCTTGGCTTCCCGCGACAAGAGCAGCCGGGAAGTCCTTAACGGCAGGAACAAGAATTCATGAAGCGCTCGACCTGCTCCACGGGACCGCACCGGCCAACGGCACATTTGCGGGCCGAGCCCGGCCCATCGGACCCAGTCACTCTGTCCATTCAGCGTCTTGCAGAGGCCTAGACCCGGGATTGCATGATTGCGCCAAACGAGAAGCCAACAAACCCCCACACTCCGCGAGCGTTGTCAACAGGTCATCTGACCATTTCAAGGGGCCATTTGCTCGACAAGCGCCGACATCAACCGTTCTGAATCCTCGCGCAGCTCTTCAGTACCGGGATGGCCTTTTGTAAATCGAAGCGTGGTTGCGGTTTGCAATCTCTCCGGTATCCCTAAGCCGCTGTGCCCGTTTTTCGAATCTCGGAATGGCTCGACGGACCCGGAGTCTCCATTGAGCCCTCGAGAATTGACCAACCGCCGACGACGCTGCTGCACTCGGCCGCTTGGCAGGGTCCACTTTGGTTCTCACTGGGCCCTGATGGGGCTGCATTTGCGATGACGGTAGAGAGCAGGTGCTCCACTGCGCGGCTATCTGCGGTTACTTGATAAGGACGGCGATAACATCACCAAGTGACGGACAAAGGCACGTATATCGACAATCATCTTGTCGCGCACGCCACTGGGATTGGCGGGTTCTGGTACGTTCTAAGCAGAAGCTGCGGGGTGCGTTACCGGTGACGACAAGGCCCGAACAGGTCTATAATTAGGAGTTCGTCTCATCAGTTTGGCGAATTGCCGTCATCAACAACAATTCAATTTTGAACTCCTCGAGATTATATCGCCGTTGCTCTATCCTTTTGCCATCCACTTGGCTTTCTGGCCCAGGCCATCTGGATTTCGACAACTACCTTACACTTGCAACGGGAGACGCACAGCACCGGCGCCACGGCAATGGCACCGATCCCCAGGTCCCTACCTGGCATCCTCCCGCCTTGTAGGATAGCGAAGACCAAACAGCTTTTCGCGACGAACCCTACGACGATATTCTTCGCTTCCGCCACGCATGGCCCTCCCTCACACTCAGAAGCAGTTTCTCGAACAACAAAAAGATCGACATCAACAACGACGTCAACCCGGTCATTGCACTCGTCCTCCAACCAATCATCGCCGTCCGGGAATCTTTCATTCAATGGCGCTGTCGACCTATCACCTTCTGCAGCAGCAACCAAGCACCGCACAGTCAACATGGCAAAGCTAGCGCCGCTGGCTGTCCTGCCACTCACCAATGTCCTTCGTTCATTGATGACAACGACTGTCTCATCGTCATCTCTTCTACTTCCGCCTTCCCTTGCCGCCATGTCCCTCCTAGCCAACACCACAAACCCGGCACTCAACCCGGACCGGAATCCAATTCTCCGATCCATTCTCAAGAGGACCTTCTACGCCCAGTTCTGCGCCGGCGAAAATGCGCCTGAAGTCCGGCAAACCATCGATTCGCTCAAGAAGATCGGGTTCGCCGGAGTCATCTTGGGCTACGCCAGGGAGGTTGTTCTTACAGACGCGCAGAGGAAGGACCTCGAGTCATGCCGGTCTGGTGCCTCGGCGGAGGAGTGTGTGCGGACAGAGATCACACCCTGGGCCAACGGGACCTTAGAGACGGTGCAACTCGCCTCACCCGGCGACTTTGTCGCCCTGAAGTTCACGGGTGCCGGTAGACAGGCTCTCCACGCCCTCTCCCAACGCCTGCCGCCCTCCGAGGCCTTGGAATCCGCTATCGACGGAATCTGCCAACTGGCCGCGTCGCGCGGCGTGCGCCTCCTCTTCGACGCCGAGCAGCAGGCCCTCCAGCCGGGCATTGACGACTGGTCGCTTGAGTACATGCGCAAATACAACATGCCGGACCGCGCAGTTGTCTATGGGACATATCAGGCGTATTTGAAGTCGACACCCAGAACTCTTGCTCGTCACCTCGCGGGCGCCCGCGAGGGCGGGTTTGCGCTGGGCGTCAAGCTCGTCCGCGGCGCATATCTCGGTTCCGACCCGCGGCATCTGATTCACGACACCAAGGCCGACACGGACGTGTGTTATGACGGTATTGCGGAGGCCCTGCTGCGCCGGCAGTGGAATTCCCAGCTCAAGCCGCTGAGCGAGGCAGAGGAAACATCCGCGTTTCCCAACGTCAGCTTGGTCCTGGCCACGCACAACCGCGAGTCGGTGCTCAAGGCGCAGGCAATCCTCTCCGAGACGGAAGCCGACAGGGATGTCGCGTTTGCCCAGCTGCAGGGTATGGCGGACGAAGTCAGCTGCGAGCTGGTTATGAGCGGCCGTGATGGGAAGACTCCCCGTGTCTACAAGTACCTTGTTTGGGGGTCGACGGGCGAGTGCATGAAGTACCTTCTGCGGCGGGCGCACGAGAACCGGGATGCGGTGCAACGGACTCGGGCCGGGCGGCATGCCATGCGGGCGGAACTATTTCGGCGGGTTAAAAGCCTCTTTGAGGGGCTGGCAAAGTGAAAGCGCGGGGTCGGTTTGGCGTTCAGGGAACTAAGGGGTGTTGGCGCTTAGAGGCGGTGCCATTTGCATGATTATGATAGTTGACCAAGCGATGCATTTGCGTACACACATTTACAATAGGTTAAGCGAGAGTAAGGAGCATGTTTGACTTCACGGACCCGTGGATCTCAACCAATTTCGAGACCCGTGCGCGACCATATACGTCGTGCCCATTTTGGTCCCTGCACGGTGATCACTGCACGGTGATCAGCGGCAGAGTGAGAAGACGACGAGGATGTAGCCTTACTGCCCACGTGGCATTGATACAACTGTCAAGTTGACCCTTAACCCCCTTGTTCCTGAAGGATGACCGCTGGGCATGCCCCGATACCAGCCCGTGACAAAGACAGCTTTTCACACGACCGGGGGAGCCACGGCAATCCCGTCCATCGCTCCTACAGCCCCGCTACGACTCAAGACAACCACTCTTCAACTTGGGCTAGAACCCGAGCCGTGTCCATGTATAATCATGTCCTCGTCGATGCCACGGTGGGTATCTCCTTGCCCGTCGTCCGGGCTTGCTCTTTGGCCGTCCTCCTCCCCACATGCCTATTCCTGGGCCTGGTGATATTCAATCCACATGCACCGGGCGTGTCCACAAATCCAACTTCTCTTCCTTGTAATCGTAAATGTCGAAATTCGCTACCATCATAAACCCCGCAACGCCATGCCCATGATGGCCAAGCTCTCCATTTGTCTCCTCCTCTCGTGCTCGTCGGCCAGCCGGTCCAGCGCCGGCACCCCGTTCAGCCGGTAGTATTTGCGCACTTTGGGCCAGTCGGTGGCTTGGGTAAGCTCGGCGTCTGTCAGCGGCGCTGGTGTCCCCTGGACGTGTTGCCTCAGGTGGTCACAGATAGCTTGTTGTTGTTGTTGTTGTTGTGTCGTGGCTTCATCTTGGTCTTGCGCCGTGAATTGTCGAGGGGAAACGACTTTGATCACGATCAGGTCTTTTGTCTTGCCAGGTGTTATGCCCCATCTTCGGTAGGCGTCTGCGATCTGCGGAAAGGGTTTAGTTAGCGCGGGGCCTCGTATGAGAGGTGATGAGCGGATGGTAAAGGGGAAGGTTTACATTGTTATTCGTGTTGAAGGACACGACAATCTCGGAGTGGACGTTGGGTGTCCGCAAGGTCCCGTCCAATGAGACATTGACTGCACTGTAGACGGCTGAGAGGAGATGCAGCCGGGAAATAACCGACGACGCGTCGATAAAGGCGTACTCAAACTCGCTGTTTCGGGAGAGTAGTTGTTGTTGGAGGAACTCGGTATTGGCCACGTCGCGGAACAATGCGCCGTAGATGTGGTATGTCGAAGGGACATGCTCCAGCTCGAGCTTCTCGAGAGCCATAGCTTCAGGTTTGTGGCCCTGCTGGATGAGGCGGGGTTGGACCGGCCTTTGATGCTTTTCTTTCCTTGCCGACGGACTGTGATACGTGAGTAAACCTGACGGACGATGCTTGTGGCGTCGGCTTTCTAGATCGCAGAGAGAAGCTAGAAACGCGATTATCACTGGAAGCGCGGTGTAGCAAGTTCGCGATGTTGATTAGAAGGGGGTAACTACCGGGTTGGCAGGAAAGCGAGGGGTCGGCCCGCTATGACCTCGGTGGAGAGCCACGAGTGCGTGGGCTCCAAACCAATTCGGCATTGTGTACATTGTAGAATGGAATGTTACGAACGGAAACTTTCAGCATCGGAGGCTTGCAATGGAATGGCAGCCTCAGTTTGAATGGGAGTTACGATGGGAATATACTTCACAAGTGTATGGCCAAGTCTGCCTCTTCTCGACCTCAAAAGTCAGTGGGTATCGAACATGCAACAGCCTACTTTACCAGAAGTGTCGGCATTGGCTTTGCAATAACGGAGCGTCGCACTGTGTTTAGCTTGCGGGTCTCAATCTTTTGAACCCTGTCTGGCGGAAAGAAGTCCCGACATTCTGGACCGCGGCACGCTCAGCAGGAAGCTTGGCTGCAGGACCTTGTTATCTCGAGAATCTGGGGACGGCGGCAATCTCCATCCTTTCTCAAGTCCCGTCGCTCAACCATCGGCAAACCCCGTACAGGCATTCCGGTCCTCGAGCTCCGGCCAAGCAAGGTACGGGTGAGTCTCCCACGCGCGTTGTGCATTGTACTTGTACCGATACGTTGGACCGGTGCAGCGACAAAAAAAAGGTCAAGGGTTATCCCCTTTTGTCGCCTCGACGCCCGAGTTGGCGAAACACAGCATCAAGCCCCGAATTTCCAAGTGTGCACCGAGAGCTGCCGGTCGCCGAAACACTGCCCTACCTACTTTGACCCAGGCGGGCAGCTACCATGCCTCAAGCCCGCCCACTCAAGCGGCCCAGCGACGCCGACGATGTTCCAGTCGACACGGGCTCCGCGCCCAAGGTGAAACTGGCGCGTCTCGAGCGTGGACCCGAGGACTTCTCGAACGTGGTCAAGACCAAATTGCAGTCGTACACGCGAACAGGACAGGCATGCGATCGGTGCAAGGTGCGTCGCCTGCCATTCTGCATAGCATTGGCCATTGGGATTCGACCCGGTAATACTAACGGTCGGGTCTTTTTTTAGGTGCGCAAGATTCGCTGCGATGCCCTCCCAGAAGGTTGCTCCCATTGCGTGACCCAGAACCTTGAGTGTTATGTCACGGATCGCGTCACCGGCCGCACCGAGCGGAGAGGCTACTTACAACAGCTCGAGCGCGAAAAGGGCGCCATGCTTGTCCATATCCGCGAGCTTGAGAAACTGCTCGAGAACAACGGCATTGAAGTTAGGCCTTGGCAGTGGCCTGGATACATCACCACATACCCGCCTGGCGTCACGTTCGATGCCCTGGGCAACCCCATTCAAGATTCGGCTTCCAAAGAGCAATGGCAGCAGGTCGGCCTGGTATGGGCCAAGAATGGGGGCCGCCCGAAGCTGTCGTCGAGCAGCAGCGCTCCCGCGCCATGGTCACTGCCCGCCTCTCGACCCAAGGACAGTTATTTGGGCGTGTCGGCGGATAGCGCGCCTCTCAGCTCCATCAAGGGCACAACGCTGTCCATCCTCGGAACTACCATCGACATCACCTCGTTTGACGCCCCGGATATGGACGAGCCTCCCCCTGGAACGCCCATCGGCTCGCCACTCTACAACAAGTCGGTCATGTCCTTCTTCCAGTCCTGCCTCAACATCAATCCTCCACTGGGCAACGTCGAGCTGCCCGCCAAGCAGGATGCATTTAGATATGCCGAATGGTACTTCCTCATGATCTCGCCCTTCCTTCCTATCCTGCACAAGCCGTCCTTCTTCCAGCTCGTAGGTTGTCCCTTGCTATCCCATCCATCACCCCAACCTGGCGCTGATCCGCCCACAGTTGACACGCATCTACGACGACCCGACCTTCAAACCCACCGTGCCGGAGCTCGTGCTCGTACACATGGTCTTCGCCAGCATCTACTTCCAATACGGCATCCGAAACCGAGAGGAGCCCGAAAAGTACGCGCAGCTCAACGACCTGTCCAACAAGCATTACCATTGGAGTTTAAGCAAGTTCTTTGATCTCGCCGCTTCCCAGACGGTGACGGCTGTCCAGGCCCTGGCCATGATTGTCTCCCATACCCGCAACTTTCCCAAGCCTGGTTGCTCCTGGATCATTGCCAGCTACGCCTTTGTGCGGGCCATCGAGCTGAACCTGCACCGGGCTGTCCATATCCCCGGCGGCGGCACAACCCTGGACTATGAGGTGCGCAAAAGGGTCTGGTGGGCCATCCTCGGAATCTTGTGTACCCTCAACGGCCGCCTCGGCAAGCCAATGCCCATCTCGCCGGAAGAGTATGACGTTGAGTTCCCCATCGCCATCAACGACGAGTACCTTGGGGAAGAAGGAATTTTGGATCCGTCCAAGGTCGGCCATTGCACTTACCACGTCGGCCTGATGGGATTCAAAGTTACGCCTCTCTTCATGGAAATGTATTCCAAGATTTACGGTGTGCGGCGGGATCCCAGCAAATACGTTCAAGTGGTCACTCATCTTGAGGAAGCCCTGCGCGATCTTACCGACAACTTGCCTGACGAGCTCAGAGTCGAGAAGTGCCAGCCAACAAACCAGATGTTCGCGCTTTATACACAAGCATTTTGTCTCGAACTTAGCCTGTGTCTCCGACACCCGTCTGTTTGCCCGACGGATGATCCCAAAATCTGTGCTGAAAACACCAGGATTTGTGAAGACACGGCGCGGAAGCTCCTCAAAGTAGTTGGGTCCCTGGTTAAGATGAAATCTTTGGACACTACCTGGTACCAACTGGCCGTCTATGTGGCTGCCATATTCTCATCACTCGTGGCGCACTGGCAGCGGCGATATGAAACGACAGCGTACGAGGTCGCCAACCTTCGGGAAGAGATGTCTCAATGGCTAAATATCATCTCTGAGATCGGGAAACTGCTTGGTAAGTTAGGCCCCAAGGCCCGTACAGACTCATTGGTGGGGGATACTGACACCCCAGCAAGGCACCGGCAACCGGCTTGCTACCGAGATTGGGACCATCATTCAGAGAACAATATCCTGGATTGAGCAGGACATGGGCCGGAAGCCCGCCTCGCCGGCTGTCCAGCATTCCATGAAGCAGCAATCCCCGTCATCGTATCAGCAATCATTAACCAGCGCAAAGCAGCAGCCAGACAACGCGCTCATCCCCAGCAGCGCAGGGACGACGGCGGCCGAGCAACGAGACGCCGGTGCGACAAACGGCAGCACCTACTACGACTCGGGGGTGGCGGCCCCGACCGCGCAATATTCGGCGCTCAGCTACAGTGACCAGTCCGCCAACGTGAACCACAACGGGAACGGAACGGGCCGATCGACCGACGGGGCACAGTATATCTATGCTGCAGCGTCAGCTGCTACGGCAGCGACCGCGTCAAACAATGCGTCGACGATGGAACAGGCTGCGGCGAGGGCGGCGCAGAATCCGCTGATTGCCTTTGCCTCGCAAGCGACGCAGCATGTCGCGGGGCAGGCGGCGGCGGAAAACTGGCCGGCGCAAACGCAGCTCATGACGGCGGCGCACAACGCGGCTACTGCGCCGGCCAACACGTGGCAAGACTGGACCAATGCCATCCAGGACACGCAGGATCGGTACAGCGCCAACGCCCTGCTCACGCTCAACGCCGGGCGACCGGGCGATGTCGGCGCGGGCGGAGTGGTCGACCATGTCGGCCAGGGAGGAGAGCCCATGGGCACCTCGCATACGGGGCAGTGGCCGTTACTGTTGTTTCACGACGGCACTGGAGGCGTGAGCGGTGCTTGATATCATCAGCGCTCGTTTTTTCTACGTTTCATGTTCGCGCTTTTCCAATCTGCATTTCTCGAGGATTGGTTGATACCATGGCATATGAATCCTTCTCTCTTTCAGGCAAAACAACGGGCTTTTTATATGTTGGAGACATTGTTGTCCTGCCTGTACGTTGATAGTTTCGTGGGCTTCTTGGTTGGCTGGGAGGTGGTAAGGGAGTTTCAGGGGTCAGGGGACAGGGCAGGGAAGACAATCTGGCATCTGGCTGGCTCCATTCAGTTTGGTGTCTATACAGTTGGGGGGCCTACTTCCCCGAATATACCTAACCTCACTTACCTGTGTCCTGGGCAACTTGGACATAAATCTACAGACTAATTATCCCACCACACCGTTGTTTGGTTTCTCTTCGAAGGTAATTTCTTAGTAGCCTGCCAATGGCGCTGGAAGAATAACGACAGGATTTGGAGTAACTAGACGTGTGGACCCAACAGCGGAATCGACCCCACAATGGAATTTTGGCACCACCATCACCACCATAATAAAAGACATCTAGCTCATCCAATTTGCAAGCAATCTACACACAAATCTGATGGTTCTACTTGTTGGATTTGGCAGGTGGTCAGAGAGGGCAGTTCAGGGGTGACCAATGGCTTGGCACCAGGATTCTCAGGATCAGGAACAGGCAGGGAACTTCT
>NW_026944221.1:0-80452 GCF_033297405.1 Parathielavia appendiculata
AAGTGAGCTCTAAAGCTCGAATTGGCTCAATGCGCTGGCGAGGCTCAAGGAGTAACTGCGGAGCCCCCTTGGGTACTAGATGCCAGTGCGAATGGAAGTGGTCGAGAAGAAGAGGCTCGCCTTGACGAGCATCTAAGTGTTGGAAAGTCGTGGCACTGGAACTTCGGACGCTCAGCTGCAAGTGCCCTGCTGTTGGATGCATGGCTGCCCAACGGAGCGTCAGGCAACGTGAGGGGTAACCCGGGCGCTGGGCAACGAGGTCAGGGCGATTCCCCCTTCGCTGGAGACGTGAGAGAAGAACAACCTTCAATCAAGAACATCTGGGATGCTCCGAGTATCTCAAACCCACTGTTGTAAGCTCCCATCATTTGTGTGATCACCGTGGAATCGTGGCTGTTGGTCTTCCAACACTAAGACGTGTAAGCATGGGAGCCCATAGACTCGAGAGAAAGTGCCTGTACAAGTAGAAGATGGAGGGGGGTCCCTCCTTGCGAGTAACTTGCGTTGCTCCCAAGGCGTTTGGTATATTTTTTCTCGGTAGGCGAGTTGATGATCGAGTGCCAAGACTTGTAGAACTCCTTCCCCTTCTCAGCCTCCGAGAACACGAATTCGTCTTTCGAGTTGTTGTTCTTCTCTGACGCTCCAGCAAGCTATCAGGAGGGTTGCGTGATCGATCGCATGCATAGATAACTGTCGTAGTACCATTCTTCTCCTTTGTTGACCTTTGAGTGGTAAAAGCATAGCCTCTTGGCTTAGCCCACGAGTTGATTGACTCGCATAAGGCCTCACGCGACTCGAAGTAGGATTCGGGAGGGAGGCAGTCGTCTGGGAAGGCGGCCATGGCGATAGTGTCTGCGGTCGCGTCCGCGCTTCGCATGGGTGTTGCGCGCGTGGGGTGGTGGCGCGTTAGATGCATTTTTGGGTGCTTAGATAATCGTTGTGTTTATCTAAGCGACACGGACCCGTCAGTCTAGTGGGAGCCCCACTACAGTGGGTCTTGCGCTCACCCACTCTTGGTTCGTGCGCAGCCCCACCTTGCCCCAGGATTTTCCACGGCTGCGCACAGCCCACAGAGTTCTGGTTCCTTGTGCGATCTTAGCAATACTACCAGATTACCTAGTATTGCCTGTCACCACCCGTGAGACGGTGAACCTGGCAATGATCAGAACTGTGGCTGGGTCGCCTGTCATTTACGGAAAGTACATAATTGTAGGATCCAACCAGAGCTATTACATACGATCATACCTGGTAGAAAACTCGGGATCCCGTTCGATCTCCCCTTGATAAGCTACCAAGGGCCAGATTAGTAGTTGGGTCGGTGACGACCAGCGAATTCCTGGTGTTGTATGTGATTTTTTCGTCTAAAGTCCTGACTATCCTAGTGATTCCATTTTAACACTATCCCCATGATAGCGGAGAGCGCACCAAGGTGTTTGTTTGCACATCCGGTTGTTGGAGGGTTGTATGAGTGGTCTCATGAAAATGGAGGGTTTGGGAGTAGTATTCTTGATTCCTTGCACTCCCAATCAACTGTGGCCGCCCTCACTCAATGAGTCCGTTGCTTTACTGGCTCACCGGGCCACCTTTGGAACCCACGGCGAGTAACCAAGCAGGAGTTCTCAGTAGCACTGTTTAAATCTTACTTTGACGGTTCTGAGCAACAAGTATGCGTTCCAGCCCTCGGCGCAGCTCGTGATTCATGCCCTTAGCACTTGGCCTCGCAGTGTCGCGGTCCACAAAGACCTGGACGAACTCGCCCACGGATCTGACGGCATCCTGGCCTTTCTCGAAGAGAGCTATCTCGTAGGTGACGCTCGAATTGCCAATGCGATTGACGCGAAGAGCAAGCTCTGCACAGGCGGGGAACGAGATGGAGGCAAAATAGTCGTTGTGGGAGTGAACAACCATGCCGTACTGTGGTGAAGTTGGGGGATGGAGACCGCAGTGCTCGATTAGATACGTGTTGATGACGGAGTCGTAGAGGAAATTGTAAATGGAGTTGTTCATATGGTCGTACATGTCGTTGTCGGTCCTGACCTAGCTCATTAGGTTTCCAACTCTGCTATTGACCTTGTTTCACCCGACTTACCATCGGGTCCGGTACTCGAGAATGTAGGGGTAATCCGCCCTTGTCCGGCGTTTGAGATGGTTGAGGTCCGCCATTTGCCCGGCTTCAGCAAGGCGCCGATGGGTGCTGGAAAAAATCAGATGAATTTAGCAAGCTAGCCCTCTAATGAACATGACTTGAGTGGCATTGGGAGGTGAAACTCGAAAAGCGAACGTCGTCCCTCTTGCATGCCACGTATTGGGGGTTGAGCGTGACACCAGATGGCCCTCGGGAAGCCGAGGCTCGGCTGTCATCGGTCAGGTGTGCCCAGCCTGGCAACCGGACACAGCCAACAATTTATTGCCCGGATTCACCGCCCAATTTTTGCGCTAGAGCATGATCGCCAGACAGAATCCGAAATGAGCTCGGCAGTACTGCGTACCACACTCTATCCTAGACCTGCAGTCTGGCAATTCGCGAACACGACGGATTAGCTTGTTGGTCTTCGCTGACGCTGGCTGCACACAGTTCAATCTTAGCGCTTGTGGCGTCGTGCCGCGCGATGGCGGTATCCGTTAGCCGTCTCACTGCGTCGGCCACGTCGCGAAATCACACGGCAGATGGTCTAGCCCCCTCGGACACTCAACCTCCCCTCCCGCTACCAGCACCCTCGGAGCCTTGGCCGCGACCGTATTATTTCGAGGACGGGTTGCGCCGCGTCTCGCCTTACTTCTACACATACAACACGTGGTGCAAAGAACGATGGCGAGGCCGGAAGCTGGTCGATGTTTTCGAAAGCGAGTTCCGCGATAGACCTCTCGAGTACTATCGCGCCGCCATGGAGTCTGGCCAGGTCGCCGTCAATGGCAAAACAGTCGGTCCAAATCACATCTTGAAAAACGGCGACCTTGTATCTCATACCACGCATCGCCACGAGCCGCCCGTCACGGCCGAACCCATCGGCATCATCCACGAAGACGATGACATGGTCGTCATCAATAAGCCCTCGGGCGTGCCCGTTCATCCGGCTGGGCGATACAACTACAACTCGGTCGTCGAAATTATGAAAGCAGAGAGGGGTCCAGCCTTTTCCCCGCGGCCTTGCAACAGGCTCGACAGGCTCACGAGCGGTATCATGTTCATCGCGAAGCATGCCAAGGCTGCCGAACAGTTGGGCGCCCAGATCTTCCAGCGAAGCGTCCGCAAGGAGTACATCGCCCGCGTCATTGGCAGGTTCCCTGACGGAGAGGTCGTGTGCGATCAGCCGATTCTCCAAATCTCCCCCAAACTCGGCCTGAACAGGGTGCGGGCCAATGGCAAGCCCGCTAGGACCGTCTTCAAGCGCCTGGCTTATTACCCCCCCCCTTCCGGCTCGAGCTCGAACGCGGGTCGGAGTGCCGATGAGCTGACCGGCCAAGCGGAGGCTGCGGAGCGGGGCGGAACATCATCCTCTCAACCCGCCGGTAACCGCAAGACAGACGAGGGATACTCCATCGTCCGGTGCCTGCCTGTGACGGGCAGAACTCATCAGTTGAGGGTTCACCTACAGTTCCTGGGCCATCCGATCCAAAATGATCCCATCTATGCCAACCAAAAGGTATGGGGCTTCGATCTTGGCTGCAACGACGCCGAGGCCAAGCAGAACACTGACGAAGACATCATCACTCGCCTCTCCCGGATGGGCAAGGACCAAGTCGCGGATGCGGTGGCATACTACGACGAGATGGTGGATGACTACTACAAGAAGAAGGCGGAAAAGATGTCGGGCGAAGTCTGTGCCGTCTGCAGCACCCCGTTGTATACCGACCCGGGAGATCAGGAGCTCTCTCTCTGGCTTCACAGTCTGCAGTACGAGGATGCCGAGGGTGCCTGGAGCTACGTCAGCCCTTTGCCGCGCTGGGCCCTGCCGCCAGAGGGGACTAGCGGTCCCACGCAGGTTGGCAGTATGGAGGATCTGGTGGGCGCAGCTGGAGTCGCCGGCAGTATCGAGTAAGGTTCGGACGGGTCAAGCTGGCCCGTTCCCCGCTGTCGCTATCGGTGGGTAATGCTCAAGCTCGTGCTGCGTCGTCATGCTCGATGGGTGGGACACAAAGAACTGAGGATCAGCTCGGCATCTACACAGGCTTCCCGCCCGCGTTGAGAGACGTGCTCACCAATTCGTAGGTCATGTTTATTCCCCTGTCAGTGTCAATCTCATCAGCTTTGTTTCTCAGCTTTGTCGCCCAACTCCATGGGGTTTCTTTACGCTTCGGTTTCCGGTGCGACAGCGATGTCAGATCACCTGGTGGCTCCTTGATTGCTAACCTTCCCATTCCACGTTGCAGCCCCTCTGCTACGCGCTTTGTGGCCCTGCCCACCTTCCTTCGGCGTCTGCTCGGAAGATGGCTATTGTGCCTCGGTCGAACCGTACGAGTCGGCTGGAAGATTGGGCCACCCGCCTGCGAATATCTTTGCCCCTGCTTACGAAGATGACATTCGGGCATCCTGGAGCATGGGGTAGTAACCCGTCATTCCTGCTTTTCTCTGTCTCGATGTCGCCAAACTGTAATACGAAATTCTCTTCGGCAGACTCGGGAAGAGACAACTTGCAATGGAAACGACCTTCAACGCCATCTCAAAGCATCCATCAATTGGTGTTGCATTTTCAGGATGGGAAGTGAGCGCCCGCGGGATACAGAGAGATGGGACAACGTGTTAGAAGAACACATGCGTCAGGAGCATGCCTGGTTTCGAATATCGGAAGAGGTATGCACAATTAGACCCTGGTTTGTTTGTTAGCGCGGATGTTGTGAAGGAAACAAAGACAAACTGTGGTATTCGCCGTCTTCTCTTCCTCTTCATTTTATTTTTTCTTCCTTTTTCTTTTTCTTATTTTTCTGGACCTTTCATACTTCTTTCTATTACTCACTTTTCCTCCTGTATATTCCCTTCCGTTTTTAGTTTTCTGACTTTTCTTCCCTTCTTTTATTTACCCTTCCGTTTTCTCACTGGGCCGCCATGTGCCACGCTAACAAACAAACCAGGGTCGGATTGTATGCTCAATGCCGGCACAGGCTATTGTGGAACGAGCAGTGAACCAGGAATCTCAACACTTCAGCTGAAGACCCATTGAGTATCTGCTCCATGGTTCTTACATCCAACCGGGCCGGCCAATTTCAGCCAATCCATCAGTTGGTTGGCTCTTTTCTTCACTGTCTTTAGTTCCCTTCGATTCCGCCCAATTCGTTGTCCCATTTTTAGCCGTGTTCGAGCTTTACCGAGTCCCTTCTTCGTTGCTATCGGACATTTCCGGGGTCTTCGCACTCACTTGACGGTGGCGGGGCCGGGATCCCCTCCCCGCACCGTGGCGGAGGCGTTGCCCATCTGGAGAAGTGCTGTTTCAAAACTGGAGACGCTTCTTCAAACTGGAGACGTTTCCCAGAATGCTGTCTCCATGGCAGAACTTCGGTGTGTGGGATACCACACGTCTTGGATCACGCAATGCTCAAGATACCTACTGCTAGACCTCACCGGTTGAGGGGAAGAATAGAGGGCACCCCGTAACCCACAGCTAGGCTGCCTCTCGATAGAGTGATCGACATGCTTGGATTAGAGTCGATGTGCCGGAAACATCAACACCAGCACGCCGTCGAAGGGTGCCGTTCCGGCTTGCCAGTGGATAATGGGGCATTCAGCGCGCAACTGCTAGCCAGGGCGGGGCTCTCCATGAGGCCGGATCTGCTCGGCGATATGGATCTCCCACTGGCGTCTTTTTTCTGCTCCTTGGCAACGGGGTCCCACACGATCTACGCACTAACGCAGCATGTCATCGCAACTGCCGCCCAATCCGAGCATGACATCCAGCAATGATTGATGTCCGACCGAGTATGGGGAGTGAAGACATAACAAAGGGAGCGGCGCAGCAGGGAGAGTCAAGATGTTCGACTGTATCCGACAAGGCAATCATCGCTTCGCGGTGTTCCTCCCCTCCACTTGACTCGCCTCGCGCCTTGGCTTAGACTGTGATCGATCGCCTTCCGGCATTCCGGGTGTGGCCTGCCCAGAAGCGCGGTCGGCATCGCTTGTCTGGGATGCACCCTGAAGACGATGTGTGGAGGCCGCAACGGCCACCAGCCTTCTGCTCCTTCAAGATTCTGCGTGCTCCACCTTTGGGGCCAGCCCTTAGCTGACGTCCCGGTTGGGTGTGTGCTGAGGGTTTATTAGGTGGGTGAGCAGAGGGCGTTCCCGGAATGGTCCGTCGCCTCTCGCGAGGTGAATACCGGGCTTCGTCATTATATCTATACCATCAATCTGGAAGCCCTCCCTAGCACGTGGTGTCTCAATAGTCAACCCAACCGCTTCATTCTCGCCGTGCGTTTAAACTGCTGTACGCGCTTGCCTACGTCTGTCAGCACGTAAGCGCTTCGAGGCCTCCACTACACGAGAGAGCCCCTGTGGCTCCTGCAACAGAGCAACACCGCAAGTCAGTTCCGAACATGTCACCGCAACCTGCGCATGTAGAGTCGCATAAGCTCTCCAAGGGGAAAGGGAAAGGTGAGTCGGCCGCACCTTGGCACCGGTACTGTCGTGACCGGCGCCCCCTAAGATCCAGCCAGTTTCTAATTGTGATGTCACCCGTGGTCAGGCGCGAGGCGTGTTAGCAACCTGTCGGAGGAGCAACGGAACAAGAAACGGGAGAATGACCGGATAGCGCAGCAAAATATCCGGCGGCGCAACAAGGAGCTGATCGAGAAGCTGCAGCACGAGGTGGAGTGCCTCAGAAACCTGGAGCGGGTCGATATGGTGAATCAGTTGGTGCGGCGGAACCACGAACTGGAGGACAGGGTGCGGTTCTTGGAGAAGGCGCTCTCCCAACGCACAGGGCGATCTTTCCCTCCCTCTTGTATGTCCTTTCGGCCCTGCCCTGCTTGCTTGCGAAGATGGCTCCGCCGTTGCTTACTCAGGTGCCCGCCGCCGTACAGGTTACGATGCGAATGAGCTGCCCCGGTGTAGGCACGCGGGTGACTACAACGTACCGCAAAGCTTTGGGTCACCGTATCTCGCAGGAGCAGCGAACCCGTACGACCACTGGCCGAGCAGCGTGGTGCCGGTCCCGTCCGCCGTTGTCGTGAAGTCGGTGGAGTCCAGCCCAGGCGCTTCCGGGCCCGGGGAGGATTACACGCATACGCCAGCCTACGTGCATACGAGCGTGCCTCTGGCAGAGGGGCCAGCAGCTATGGCGAGCACTAGCTCAGCGCCCAGTCTGGGCTCGGTCAAGGCAGAGTATCGAGACGCTGACGCAGGTATGGGTTCTCTCTCTCTCTCTCTCCCTTCTTGCGCTGGATAGCGCGGCATGCTGAACATGGCGCCGCATTTATCAGGGTCATCGTCAAACAATAGCTATCCCAGCCACAGTGTGCAGCAATCCTCGCCGGCGTATCTACAGGAATCGCCCTGGCCGGTTTACCCGGCAAGCAATTACTACTCGCAGGCCACAGCCATTTGATCATGTGACAGCGAACAACGAGGGGATTCAAGGGCAATAGGGGCCGAGATGCTTTGACGGTTTCAGAGTCCTATGCAGTGTGGGCTGTCTTTGGCGTCCATTCGGCAGGGGAGAGGGGTTAGGAAATGGCTCGACTTGCGGTTGGCCAAGATGGTCGGGCGAGTGTCTCGATGTGTTGGCGACACAGCTGGTCCTGCGGTCGGAATACATTTTGGGTTGGCGTCCAGGTTATCTTTAGATGGATAGCGTTGGCATTCTCCGGATGTTCGGGGTCATTGGACTATTACCTGCGGCGTTACTTGGTCCTTCGTTCAGGGTTAGGCAACGTTGTGCCGCCTAAGGTTTCGCGTCGTGGGATGAGATGCGGGAGCATTCAGGGACGAATGGAATACGATGGGCGATTCAGTGTCTTTCTGCTAGCGAGAGGTGGAAGGGAAAACTGGGTTTGGTCGCTATGTCTTACAACCGAAACACCTTGCATACGTTTACACTGATGTCGCCGGGCAAATCCACCCAGCAAAATTTGGGGAGGGCATTCAAATTCTTTAGCCAAGACCATGTCAAGGTGCTCTTCGAGGGTCTCTGCAGATTGCGTCGTAGCATGGCTTCTTCTCAATCTTACTGATCTGGTGTATCACTTGCTTGCAAAGGTAATACCAACACCGTGATGCCACAGAGGGCAGCCAGTCAAGAACACGAGATGGCCCGGCATGGCCTGGGCGTCGATCACAAAGAATGCCGAGACCAGGGAGGCGCAGCGGCAGCTTACAATTCTCATTTTGGAGTGGGTTGCTGGTCTCTTAGCTCCGCGACCAATCACCACGCTGCCTGGCTGGATGACCTACCACAGTCCCATTGTCTCGAGGCCGAGGATCAGAAGGATGACCAGGAGCTTGTCCGACTTCTTGCAAATATCCTGCAGTGAGGGGTTCGTCGGGAACTCCCTCTAGCTGTTTTACATTGCATTGTGTTGATGCATCAAGTGTGGTAGATGCCGCCCGACGTCTTTTCAAGCTTTCTCGGCTACAAATAGCGTTACAACCATGCAACAGCAATCAGTACTTATACCCGGTTACGTATAACAGCCGATGTCGAACCAGACCAGGAGGCACACAATGAAGAAGCAGCACTTGTTGTAGGAATTAGGAGAGGAAAATCCACACGTCCTAGTTGCTTTTCCATCATGTGCAACCGGCCTATGATTTAAAAGGGCTGGCTCTTTAGTTACGCGTTGGGCTGCTCGTTACTGTGTCACAGGAGGTCGTACACACCTTGGTCACTATCACATTGAAATAGACGACAAACCGGCCGGCAGAGCGTGTGCTTCACTCCATCGTCACAGGCGGGTTTTCGAAAATATCCATAGATGACAAACGAGATAATGACGGCGGCAACATTATCAGCCCCGGGACGGCAGCTCCGTTGTGTCGCCTTGGCTGCGGCGCTCACCAGTTCCCGTGCGCATTTCGCCCCTCGCGCTCCGGCTTGCTGTGGGGTGGAAAAGATGCGGCGAGGCGCTCGACATCCCGTGGCAAGGACAGAGGTCCCTTGTGTGCCATCATCCAGGACCCTACTGCTCGCCGCATCGGCCTTCCTTTAGAGACCGCATCAACGCCCCGTGTGGCCACACCGTAGTTGGCTGTCTCGAATTCCCCGACGGCCGCTGGGCGGGCTGTGGGTTTGTGTCGAATGGTGTCGTGCATGTGAGTGGGCGCGCTTGTGAAGGCGCTTAGGTCGATCACGGCCAAGCGGTAACGCATGCACCGTTGAGACATCGCTACCGGAATGAACTCCACAAGGGCGCCCGAGGGGTCTGCCCCATATTCTCTTCGAATCCACCGTGTCGAAACGGTCCATGGCGGATGACGTACCTGGTCGCCAGTGTGCGGCAAGCGCGAGACCGACAGCTTGAGGGCAGCCACGCGGTTCTTGGAACCCTGGTTGACGAGGCCTAAGCAAACCGAGCCCGCCTTCGGGGGCGTCAATGCCGTAGTGCTTTTTAGGACGGATAATGTGCACCCGAATTTTCAGTATTATATGACTAGCAGATGAGGGTGCTCTTTGTGATTTGTAATGCAGAGTCACGTTGCTCTTGGGGCGCTGAACCTGGGGTTGTGTTGACAAGTGGAGGTTGCACAATCTCCAAACACAACACAAAGTCAGAGTATTCTGATTCTTGCTCATAATCTGATGCTAGAAAAGCCCTAGTACATACGACCATACCTGGTAGCAAACTCGGGATCCCGTCCGCTCTCCCCTAGATAACCTACCAAGGGCCGGATCAGTAGTTGGGTCGGTGACGACCAGCGAATCCCCGGTGTTGTATGTGATTTTCTTGTTCCTTTTTATCCATGTCACACTCAGGGTGTGTAGTTTCTTCTAATAACAACATAAAACGGATCGGCCTATCTTGGGAGGTGTGCTGTCGGATCTGGCAGGAAGTTATCTCGGTCTCTCTCCTGTTTCCTCAATATCGACTTCTTCAAGCGCTTTTCCATGCTACCCCGAATTTCGTCTCCGCCCTGCTCTCCTGGCGGCTATCTTGACGTATGGTTGTGCCTCGAGGAGCTGTGTCTTGAGAAATCTGTGGCTATTCTCGCGACATTCCCCGCTGACTTAGAACGCAGACTTCGGCCTCGCGTTCGGAGATGGGATTGGAGTTAGGGCGAAACCGGTGCTCATGGCTTTCAGACTCCTGGCGAGCGAAGACACAGGGTTGGATCTTGACGCACCGCCTGTTCCTGGTCCTTCAATGCGCGATGCCGTTCTGAAGTCGAACCCGCCCCAGCGTACTACGGACCGTGCATGGAATTGGGCAGAGCGTGAGCAGTTTGATTAGGACCGCAGGACCCATCGTGTGCTGCTCCTCCTAAGGGCTGGCGCTCAGCCTCTTTGGGCACCCAGTGGGGTTGCGGCATGCAATGCTCTGGCGAGCTCTGTGTGAAGGCTACGGTCATGGGATACGGCTGGAAGGCGTCAAGGAAGAAGAGGGCTCAGTGTGCAACCCGATAGCGAATGGGTCTGTCCGTCCCTTCACTGCGAGCCGGCCGGCGCCGAATCCTGCGTCCCCCATTTCTGTGCTTTGGATACCTACCTTATACGGTAAGGAGAACGATGCTAGAAAGTCAATACAAGTACAGACAATCTATCCTTCGGTACAGACCTGACGATGGCATCCTCTGTATCCGTTCCCGGTACCACCCGGCGGATGGGCGAGGAAGGCCATCCCGTGTCTCTGAGACAATTCGAGGGCACGGCGCTCATCACAAGGGTATCTCATGGTGCAGGAGTCTAACCCGCGGTGTTGGACTTTCGGGAAGGTGAAAGAGATTGGTGGAGGACAGGAAACGAGGGGGTGGGGGGTGGAGTTATAGGACTTCGTGCCTTCCACTGTAAGAGGACGTTCCTTCCCTCATCGACATCACCGACACTGGACCTCACCGTCCAGTGCAACTGCTTGCCCTTCGATGGCGATCACAGGCGAATGTGGATGGAGGCGGAAGCAGCATGTCCTGTCTTGGGCCAGGGCCTCATCACTGGAGGTCGGGTTGCGCCGGCTTATTGCAGTCCGTTGCGGGTGATGTCCGGGGGACAAAATCCTGGGAACTGGGATTGTATCATTTAAAGAGATCACAGCTCGATATTCTTTCATGGATGCTTTCCTCGAGATTTAAATGATGCGTGCCTTCCGAAGAGCTGGTTGTGAATTGGATGGTGTCCTCTGTACGGAGTACGGAAATACATTCACCGAAATCGTAAGGAACCCCGTTTCAGGCAAAGGATCCACCACCTCCAAATACGGATTACACTTCTTCCTTCTCTTGCTCGTAATCTCTCATCGGCTTCAACATACTTCCGAAATGCAGCCATCCGATACAAGACCTGCCAATCGGGACATTGTAATACACGCAGCTCGCCTCACACGCGAAGCATTTGCTCCCTTTGGGGATGTGATTGAAAATCCGCAACCCGGCGTGCACCCCTCTTCAATCGCAAAGTCATCACAACCGCTACCATGCAACGGGGTATCCGCGAACCAAGGCTCAGCCATCAAATTCCAACATGTCTCGCGCCAACTAAACCTCTATGACCAGGCTCCCAGCCGCCGCCCTGGGGCCGCTATTATGAGCATCTTTAGGTGTGCCGCCCGCGCCCGCATTCCCGACCTACTCCCGGCTACGGCTCCGATTCAGACTCCCGCGCCGATCCCGGCCGGAACCACCGACTTGGAGCCCCTCCCATCAGCCTTCCCCGTCACAATACTCGAACGCCACCCCTTCACAACCCAAACCTTTATCCCCTTCACCGCAAACCCCAACAACCGCTATCTCGTCATCGTAGCACCTAGCCTCCCTCTCTCTCCTCCTACTCCCTCCTCAAGCAACGAGAAAGAGACAACCCTGCCGGTCCCAGCCAGTTCCCCCCCCTCGTCGAGCTACTTCCGCCCACTGCCGGGTAGCGGTAAGCCCGACCTGCGCCGCCTCCGCGCGTTTGTGGCAACCGCCACGCAGGCCGTTACCTACGGCGCTGGGACGTGGCATGCGCCCATGGTGGCTCTGGGCGAGAAGGGAACGGAAGCGATGGATTTTGTCGTGGTGCAGTTTGCCAATGGCGTCGCGCTGGAGGATTGCCAGGAGGTGGAGTTGACAGATATCGCAGGGCCGGGGCCAAGGTTGGGGGACGGCCCTGGGGAAAGACGACATGTTTCAGTGAAGCTGGTGCCGATGGGTTTGAGGATGGCTAAGCTTTAAACATGTGTGGGTTTTCATCCGCATGCCGGTGGCCTCGTCGACCCGAATGTGCCACGTGAGATATCCTGCCATCGCCGTCTGTCAGAGAACGCGTGTTATACGATGCCGCTTGGTAATGCTGGCTGAGCCTCTGTCTTGCCCATTCCTGCCTGGGCACACATTCAGCTTGAGCTTTTCTCCATGGACTGTGGGACTGTGAGATGGCATCCTCTGCTGAACGCGAATTCGCCCTCTCGGCAAAACGAGATATGACTTCTATCATTGACAGCCACCAGCAAACCAGAGAATTGCAGATAAGCGCATGAACAGCTATGATCCTTTCCGATCTGGACTCATATGGTGAGGTATCCCAAGCTTGAAGCTGCTGCTTGCAGCATTTCCCAATCCCTCGAATTCCCCACCGCCAAGCTCAAGAAACATGACCTGTACACTCACGACCGTCCTGGTCCCCTCGTTGACTCCTCCCGCTTTGGACTCATGTGGCTGGGCATCCCACTCCTCGGTACCGCCACCGCCAAGCTCGAAATAGATACATTTAACATCCCTACACCCAACCCCCATCCCTCGGCCCAGTGCTGCTCACTCCTTCCCATCCAACCACCACGGAACCTCCTCCGACTGCTGAAAGAAGTTCTCCACCGCCGGGTTATCCCTAGCCAAACCGCGCAGCGTCTCTTCCTCGATCGTCCCCGAGACCATGAAATGGTACACATGCACCTTCTTTTCCTGCCCAGTGCGGATGCACCTGCCCTTGGCCTGCTTCACCGTTCTGGCCCGGTGCTCTTCGTCGGGATGCACGTACGGATTCGCAAAGATGACGTGGTTGGCATTGGTCAGGTTGCTACCCGCGCTGGTCTCGCTGTCGATGTCAAGCAACAGAATCTGTCCGGCTTTCTTGTCCTTGAAGGCCTCGAGCTTGTCGGCGATCCTGTTGTCACTCTCGGCTGCCAGGTTGACGAAGGAGAGTGTAGCTTTGGTGAAGGCACGCGCCAGGGAGTCGATGAGCGGGCCGTATTGCGCAAAGACGAGCACGTATTCGTCGCCGGGGATCTCCTTCTTGATCAGGTCTGCAACGCACTCGGCCTTTGCGAACTGTTCCTTGCTCATGGCCCACGGCACCAGCGAGCAGCGAAGAACCGGCCGCTCGCGGATGAAGGCTGGGCAATCTTTGACGGGGCAGTAGAAGCCCGCGGTGGTCCTGCATCCGCCGCACAGGAAGTGTCCGCAGGCCACCACCAGGAATGACCCGGACGCCGACGTGAGCAGCTTGTGGCACCCACGGCACGCCTTCTTGGCCACGAAGCAATCCTTATCTTTTGCATTCGCCAGCGCGGCGTAGTCGCGCACGAAGTTGGCCTCCAGGGCCGTCGCTCTCAGATCCTCGACCGTCTTGGCGAGATGCACCAGCGTCCGCTTCAGCTCCTCGTTGGCAGTCTCCATCTTCTTGTCAATCTTGGGATGGCTACAACCCAACGCCGACTCAAAGTCCCGATGCCGGACAGGCGCGGCTCGGCCATCGCGGTAATTGTCAGACGTGCTGAGGCCATGCTCGTGCCGCCAGAGCATCTCCTTGAGCTTTTCGATGCTCTGGTTCGGAGTTTTAAGGTTCAGCTCCGCGGCTCGGTCCAGGAGGGCGGCTTTTTTGGGCTTGCCGTCGTGGTCAGTGTTTTTGAAGGGGTCGAACGACTTCTTGGCGGCGTTATCCCAGGTTGGGATGTCCGGCTGCGTTGCAATGCATGCCAAGAAGAAATCCCCCAGTTCCTTCCCGTTGAGGCTGCTCAGTATCAGCTTGTCGTTCGCGATGCAATCCTCGATACCTTCCGGAATGGGCCTTCGTGGACCACCTCGGATACTCGGGACCAGCACAGCCCGGGCTAGGTCCCAGCCTGACCGGATATTGGAAAGGGGTGCCGCATTGGGGTCGATCTTGTACCGGAGCCAGCAAATGTCCTTGGCCATGAGGCGGAGCTGCTTCTCGGACAGATCTTTGACGGTGCTGGATCGGCTAACCTTGAAAAAATCCAGCCAAGTGTGCAGCGCCTTGTCCTTGTGGTAGTGATCCGCCCATTCTCTCCCAAAGTGCGCTTCCCACATTTTTCGGAGAAAGGCGACGTCTGACGAACGGCTACTTGGGAGGCCGGCCACAATTGCCATCTCGCGAAGGAACATTTCCTCGCCGCCAAACTCCTCGAAATGCCCCTCCCTTGCCGACTTCACCGGCTTGATCAGACACTCGCACATGATCTCGACGCGAGCCAACGTATCTAGAATGGGCGAAATATCCCTGTTGTCTTTGGACTTCTTGTCGAGCTCCTTCTCGAGATCCCGGATCCAGCGATGAAGCCACATGGCCTTGTCCCAGAGCCACTTCATCTGCTTGGCAAGCTCCTCGCTTCGGCGTGCAAGCTCCTTCTCAAGGTCATCCATCGAGCCTCGACCCTGACCAAGGCCGCAGGCAACCAGACCCAGCATCATCTTGGCCTGGGCGGATCCACCCCTGCACGTCAAGTCGCTGCCCTTCAGCGCCACTTGAGAGCGGGCATGAGCAGGAAGGGCCGCGTAGTCGTACCCAGCGTTGATGACCTCCTGGTTGAGCATGTGGTACCGGACAAAGTCCGCGGCCGACATGACGACGGCCCGGACATGCTCTTCGGACTCGATGTTGACCTCTTCGAGGGGGTTGGCGCGGAAGTATGCAGCAACAAACGTCTGGGCGATGTTGTGCCTCTCGAGAGCGAGAGTTACCGACTTCACGCCGGAAGAGTATACGTGGAACTCTTCGCTGCGAGACATCGGACTCAGCTCGGGTCCATTTGTCAGCGCGGGCAGACCGGGCATGATGCGTGGTTCGGGCCGCGCAACGTGAACGCCAAAGGCTGAGCCAATGTTGCAGACGTGCTCCAGGTCGGAGACCTTGGGTGTACCCGAGATCAGCCACTTGGCGTTGGCCACGGCATTGGCAACGAAGAGGGCAATGGTTATGTCGTCATAGGAGCATTCGTCCCAGATGACGCGGGAAAAGCTGCAAGCGTGGATCCAGTTCACTTGCCATCCATTGGTGTCCTTTTCCTCTGTCTTCCCCTTCCCCTTGCCCTTGCCCTTGGCCTCCTGATCGGCAGTTTGACCGTCGGCCTCTTGCACGGCGGTTTCGCTGTCGGCCTCCTGATTAGCAGACTGAGCCTCAGCCTCTTGGTCGGCAGTTTGATCCTCATCGTCTTTCTGCTTGCCCTTGGCCTTTGTCTTGGCATTGGTCCTGGGCTTCTTGTAGTAGCTACGGTCGATCTCGGGCACCTGCTTCTCAACCAGCGCGTCGATCTCAGCTCGCTGCTTCTCGACCAGCTTTGTCAACAGATTCCCCGTCATCTCTTGCACGAGATTCTGATCAGGGATGCCAGCAGCACGGCCGGCAAGAAAGTAGGCAGTCAGAATTCTGTAGTTGCGCAACGCGCGGCGGTACCAGGCCTCCAGCGTCCTCCCACCGAGGCCATCACGGGAGCTTCCAGCAATCCCCACCAGCTGCTCCAGGAACGAAGAAGAAAACGCTGCGCTGCTGACGATGATGATCTCGGCTTGCTGCAGGCTCTGGAGCATGTCTCGCCTGCAAAAGCTAGCGGGGCTCTTGATGACGAGCAATTGCGGCGATTTCAGCCCGAGGAAGTTCTCCGCCTCCTTCTCCCACTGCGTCGTGATGTGCTTGGGAACAATGATGAGAGTGGCGGATAGATGGACGAAAAAGGACTCGGGTTTGAGGCCGACGTCCTCTAAATGCTCAAAAGACTCAGACAGCTCTTTTGCCCAGGCGTCATCAACTTTCTCCTGGCGCTCAGTGATGGACTGGCCTGTGTCAAAGCCACGCATGCAATCCAGCAGGGCGAGCGTGACGACGGTTTTTCCATAGCCGACCTCGTGGGCCATGACGCCGCCACGGGAGCTGAATGGAAAGCGACTCGGCCATTCGGCCTTGCCGACCACGCGGAGATTGAGCGGCGCAACCACCTCCTCCTCGATTTCGAACTTAACGAAGTCGAAGGACGCGCGCTCGCGTTGCATCATCCACTTGACAGCCTCCTCCTGACTCGACCTGAGCTTGTGCTCCACCTTCCTTTTCGTCGCCTTCTTTCCCCTTCCGACGGTGTCCGTGCGGGTGAACCGAGGAGGTCCCCGGGACGGCAACTCGCACTTGATGTCGGGGTTGATGCCAGCCGTATGGTCCTTAGCGCAGGGGCGGACGGAGTCGCTGAATGGTGCAAATTCCGTAACTGAGGAGGGCGCATAGTCGAGTACCACTTTAAAGGATGTCTCTGCCTGGGAACACACGTCTTGCCAACCACGGCCCGGAGCGCGGTGTGCCTGCAGCAGGTATCCGCGCGCTCGAGACCCGAGGGTCTTGGGCTGCAACATGAGCATGATATCCATTGTCCTTGCGCCATCGATGTCATGCATGAGACGGGCAGCAACTGCCACCGCCCTGGGAAGGTCTTGGTACTGCCTTTCGAACAGCGCAGCTTCGTCCGGGTCCTCGATGATGGCCTTTACGCCCTTTCCCTCTTCCTCCGACGCCTTCTTCCCGTCTTTCTTGGTGTAGACGGTGATCTGAGGCGGAGTCACAGAACACGTTTCGCAGTGTTCAACTGCGACCCATTTGCCCTCGAGGTGTGGAAAATCAGCGAGATTGAGTGGCATTCTCGCTCCTCGGAACTCGCGAGAGAGAAAAGCAAACAGCTTCAGAAAAGCATCACACTGGGCGGGGGGAATGACGTAGAACATGTTGCTGCCGGATTGGAGGCTGTCGATCCTGGAGAGCAGTGCCGCCGGCACGGGGAAGTTGGGAAAAGGCGCTGTGACGGCGGCAAAGATGGGCATTGGCTTAACAACACGACCTGCCTTGTGGCAATACGCGGTGCGAATGGCCTCGGTCGAGCCCCAGCGGAGCTGGGCGGCGTTCTCTTCGACTTCTGTCGTTTTGGGCTCCGAATCATTCGGATACGGATCAGGACTGGACCAGTATCCGGGCCAGAAGGCGTCCACCGATCCCAGTTCGGGGGATTTGAGGTCCCAGGAAAGCGCCGGTGAAGCGCAGAGCAAAGTTTCACGATGCTCATGGGGTTCCATTCTCCTCACAGTCTGAGTCCACACGAAGTGGTCTTCATCGGCATTGCGGAGGGGTGCCGAGTCCCACATCATGAAGACGGGGGAAGCAGGGCAAGATGTCGCCTTGATATGCAGCGCATTTCCTGCCGTGCCACAGTCGGGAAGGTGGACGTATGTCCCGCGCAACTTCTCCTCGACAAACCTCTTCCAGGCCATCAGGGTCGGATTAGACTGAGCATTGCTGTCGCCCGCAAAGGCCAGATTGCCAGCAACCAGTGCACCGGCTTCATTCCTGGCCAAGCGCAGTGTAAGGCGGACACGACCATGGGTCCACACAGACCACTGAGAGCTATCATAGTATCTCGCAGAAACCTGCCCCCGCGCGATGGGCTGCTCAAAGTCGAATGTGGCCGAGAGTCTAGGGCGATTTGGGTGCCAGGGTGCCACGTAGATGTACCAGTAGGAAACCGAGCCTGGCTCTGGGGAGAGGACAAGGCGAGCAATACTGTCGGCGCGCTTGTAGCAGACAGTCACGGTCTCGGTGACTTTGATGTCGTCGAAGTAGTAGTCATTGTTCGATTCCAGAATGCAGGTGACGACGGAGCGGTAATCCTTGTCATTGACGTTTCCAAGCCCCTGCCGAACGGCCTCAGCCGGGATGGGCAGCTTGATGACTGCGGGCACGAGTTTCTTGAGGTTGACCTTGCCCTGCTCAGTAGATAATTTGCGGCGTATTGGCTTCTTGGTGCCGAAATTGTGCTCCGGGTTTCCACGACAGCCGGAGCAGGCCGTGATGCCGCAGTTATCGCAGACGACGACCTCACCAGGCCGCGTGGAGCAGTAGCATCGGCGCACCATTCCATCTGCGATGGCCAGGAGCTCTTCAAGGACAGGGAAGTCATCAGCAACCAGGCGAGTTGTCGTCAGAGATTTGTCCTGTGTGATTTCCAGGTACTCACCGCGACTGGGCGGTTCTGGTCCAAGCGGCTCGAGCAACTTCTCGACTGTATTATTCTTAAACGCAGCGAGGAGAAGGGCCAGGGTCACGGCGCCGACGACGGTGACAGTCATGGCGTTGCCTGCCAGATCTCGGAGCTGAGCCTGGGTCTCGGTGGAGATGACCAGTTCATCGACGGGAAGACCCTGCAACGCGAGGGTCTCCGTTCCGGTGATGGGGCGCATCAGGTCGGTGACGACGGGCATCCCGCTCGGTGTGATGCAGCCGACAATGCCCAGCTTACTTGCCAGCCCTGTCTTGGTCGTGACGAGCAGGGCGTTGCGGTCGACGTTCTGGCTCACGTCGACCATGGCGGTCTTGTAGCCCAAATCGAATTTTTGCTTGTGGGCGCTGGCGAAGATAATGTCCATCAAGTCGATGACTCGAGTGACTTGGGACTGCCAGAATGAGGGCCACGCATGGGCGGGGAAGCTGGCCGAAATGAGCCGGCCGTTGCGCATGGCCTTCTTGCTGAAGAGATTGTCGTCGCGCCGCAGGCCAATCTTCTCGCGCTGGTCAGCATGCCGGAGTGAGCAAAGAGACCACTCGGCATTGGTCGTGCCCTTCCTTGACATGTCGGCCCGGGCTTGGAGCGTGGCCGGGTCGTCGGCAGGGCGGAGAAAGGCCGAAATTGAGGACGAGGGCGCACGCTTGCACTTGTCGAGGTGGAGGATCCACGCGTCGGTAATTGCAGCTGCCGCTTTCTCGCCAATTTCGGAAGCATCGACGGCCACCAAGTAGCATCGCTGGCGGGTCTGGGGCAAGTAGTACTCCTTGCTGTCCACCTTTTTAACGCGGGCCACGTACCCAATCTTGGGGAAGGCATGCTTTGTCTTCATGTCCCAAGGAGCACTGACGACATTCTCCAAAATGACGAACTTTGGCCGCAAGTCCGCTATCAGCTTCAAGGCGGCAAAGAAGGTTGTTGCCGACTCGCCCTTTCCAAGAGCCAGAAGCTCCTGGATGCCCTCGAGGAGGACATTAACAAAGCTTTGGTCGAGCTTAACGGGCGACGGCGGGTCTTCGTCAGTCTCAACGGCACCTTTCCTCTTTGACCCTTTCTTCTTTGACCCATTCTTCTTCTCCTTCTTGTCCGGTTTCAGGTAATGGTCGAGGGCTGGCACACTCCCAGCCGGCTTCTTGTTATTCAAGTTGGAATAATCGACACAGGAACAGCCGGCGAAGAGGATGTCCGGGTGCGCTGCTGGGATCGCGGCTCTGGAACCACCAGCAGTCGTGCTAGCCCATTGTTAGCTGCCCGAGATTGTTCCATCGGTTCGGATGCTGGGAAAAGACGTACGCTTTGCCGTCGGGGCTCACGCTGGCCAACTCGATAACATCGCGGAAGATGAGGGTGCCGGGCGGAAGGTTGCGCCGAATGAAGCCTTGCTTGTAGGGTTCAATCTCGCAGCTGAAAACATGTTTTAAATCAAAGCCAGGCCCGAACCCCGCCGTCTCCAAGGCATCCAGGATGAGATGCAAGGCAAAGATGGGAGCGTCAGTACCAGAGCAGATGGTCGCCACCTTCAGTTTGAGGGGATACTCTTTCAGCGTAGCCGGGTCGAGGCGTTTGATCATCTCCACGAACATCTCGCGGGGATCGGAGACAGGCGGCAAATTGGTATTGATTGCACGCTGCTTGGTCTTCTTGTTGGACTTGTCGCTTATGTCACTGGACGTCTCGCCGGCAGTACTCTCATCGACAGGAACCTCACTAACGGGAGTCTCATCGACGAACAACACATCATTTAACGTCTCATCGACATCCATGGGCTCAGTGGCACTGGGGCCGCAGGAGTCCGCGTCAGCAGAGGAGGCCGCGGAGGGATTTGCACGGGAGGTTCTCTTTCTCTTGGCTGAGGGCGGCAGATGCTCTTGGTCATGACCACCTTGGCTCGAAGTTGAGTCGCGCCGCTTTGCCGAGCGCTTGCGCTTGCGAGTGGCAGCGCGAGACCGTGACGACGATCTCTTGGTGGCGGCCATGTCTTGGTCAATGTCAATCGGGTCATACTACAAACCAGCCGATCAAGCGATCCTTACCTGATGACACCCGAAGGCGGGCGAGGTGCTCGATGGTCTTGAAGGCTCAGACAACCAAGGAAGGGGTAGATTGTTTGATCAGTCTGGCTTTGTGTCGCCGAAGTACAGTATTATAGAGCAAAGAGCGATGGCTAAGGGTACCAAAGACAGCCAGGAGTGACGCAGATGTTTGATGCTGCTTGCCTGTGACAGTGAGGTGCTCTCAGGTTGTGCAGGAATAACTTCTTTTGAAAAAAGCGATTGCTGGAGGAATTGGGCAGGGTAACTGAAAAAATATCAGACGATTGTATGATGTGGTGTCGGCATGGCATACTGGTGGTTGCCGAAACCCAAGTCCACCGTGTGAGGACTGCGCCGACCCAATGTGGACAACAGAGTTAAGGGGATCTAAGGCTCAGGGGCCTAGTCGTTGTCCTGGCTGTTGCCCAGGCCGTTGCGCTAGCTGTAGTTCCGTCCGCACCGTGCATGTTGAAGTGGCGCCCTTTTTAAGTCTTCTGTGCGATAAAGAGCTGATGGCCCCATTGGGGTTAGAACTGCTGGACTCTTTGACTACCCAGGAGCGAGCAAAGAACAGTGGGTTTTCTGACAGCATGAACCACCCACTGGTGATCACCGACATCCCAAATGCCGGACAACGCAGACAATGGGACCCATAGCTCCGGGCGGGACCTGGCTGCTGTCCAGAATGCGGCCGTGACATTGTCCTGGCGGTCATGGACAGCGCGTTTCGTTGTCTTGGGATACTGACCAGGTCAATGCCGACAGAGGAAACCGCTCGCCAAGCCAGGAGACCAGATTGGACGGGATGATTGTTGATGATGATGGCAGCTCGAGGCCAGGCGGGAAATCCTCCAATGACTCGAGAGAGGGAGTCGACGCCTCAAGGGACGTTGAAATTGGCTGCCAAGACCGCTTCCTGTGGCTGAGCGTGAACGTCGGCTGTGGCGGTAAGGAACTTTGTCGGAACTACCCAATTTGGGAGCCCCGACGAGTAGACCTTCCTTCACCGCAAGCTCAAACACGAGGTCCAAGAAATCCCTCGATTGGCTCATAAGTTGCTTGCTCCTGTCTGACGGTTGGCATTCCTCTTTCCCCATTTCCAACTTGTGAAACAACGACAGAAAACTCATCGCTCACGCGTGCTTTGAGGCTTCAAACTTGGCTGTGCCTGGCGTCAGAAAAAAGGAGGGAATGCTCCGTTACCTGGCAACCTGGGCAGGATAAACAAACGGAAGAGAAATTAAGATGGCGCCTGGCTCAGTGTTTCCTCTGACAGAAGACGCACCCAAGTTTGAGGATCTTTCCGGCTTGGAGATCAAGCCGGGAGACAACCCGTATGACGCCCTCATCAACGCCTGCCATGGCTCTGCGGTAAGCCATCCTCCTCTCCTCGAGAAGATGATGTTCCATAAAAATTCCGGGCGGAGGGCCCGGGCGGAGGGGTGACGCGGAGCTCCGGGATTTTTCATGCGGTGTGGGATGCCGAGAGGAAGCTAACAGGAAGGACCCGCAGGCCGAGATGCAAGCCCGGTATGCCACGCATCGGGCCACCAGGAATGCGCAACAGCGGGGAAATTTCCTGACTCCAGAGTTCAAGGGGCTCAGTATTGACCCCATCCTGCTGCGGTTGGAGAATCCCGACATCGAACCTGGGTTTAAAGACCCCAGAAACTGCCTCGTGTTCTGGGCGAGACCGCCGGACCATATTGTGAGGCTGGCCTCTCATCTGCAGACTCTCCTGGCAAAAGCGGCACCTGGTAAGCCTATTCCTCCTGGTCGTGTGCCAAAAGTATCATTACACCTTTGCTGAACCATCCGCCGGCTAGGCCTTTGGCTCATGCCTGCACACCGCTTGCACTTGACGACCCTAGAAGTGGCTCACTCGCGGACGGCTGAGGAGATCGCAAGTTTGGTGTCAGCATTGCGGCCGGCACTCCCTGCTATGGCCGGGTTGACGTTCGCGAGGCGCTCACGGCTCGTCAAGCCCATGATCTCGTACGACCTGTCTGCCGTGGCCGTCTCGTTTCTGCCGGCATCGGGTGAGGAAGTGCTGTCGCCGCCTCCAGCGCCGCTATCTTCGGATCATGTTGGGCAGAACGGGCAGAACGGACAGCCCGATCAGAGCACGGCAGAAGACCCCGACGCATACACGTACCACCACCTGCGGCGAGACGTCTTCACCATGGCGTCAGAAAAAGTGGCCATTGCTTCGCGATACGTGGTTCCCAGTGCGCATATCACCATTGGACGCTTTCTCACGCAGAAAGACCACGAGACACCAGAGCAGCGAGAGCGGTGGATCCGGACCATCGAAGACATCAACAAGTGGCTTGAGGACGAGGTCTGGGACGTCAAGGACGGCGAGTTTCTCGGTGAATGGATGGTTGGCAAGGAACGGGGACTCGAGGCCCGGTGTGGAACTCTGTGGTATGGCGGTGGGAGGACCATCCTCGCGGGAGAAGGCTTTTAATAAGCCGAGATGGGCATGTTTGTTACAGAGTGTGAAGACAGAATCGGGACATGTTGGATTAAACTTTAAATTATAAATCTTCAATTGAGGAAAATCATAAATCTTCAGTTGAGGAATATTATAAATCTTCAATTGGGGAAAATTAAGCACTTGAAAGAACACCTGGCGGCTGAATAGAACTTCGAGAATGGGTCCAGTTAGATAATGGGGATGACAGGAATGAGAAGCTCAAGTCACCCGCTTGATTGCTTCTCCGTCAGGTACCCGACGCAGTCTTGGCGGGTTTTCCCGGGCCAGGGCACCCTGGTGTAGCACCCCGTGACCCCGCAAACTTGCCTTTAGCGTCGATCTCGGTGATGCGATGTGGTTCCGGAGAAGAATCCAGTCTTCCAGAGCACTTCCCACACCGAAGGCTTGCATGCAGTCGAGACGCCGTGTAACCCAGTCGAGCTGATTCCAGAATGTAAAACGCGGGCAGTTGTGTCGCGGAAATCGCTTCTGGTTTGCTCCAGCTCTCAAAGAATCGACGCCCGCACAGACCGCAGATCGGTCGGGAGACACTTCTGTGTGTGGGGCCAGCAACTCCACTGCTCCGTACTTTAAGCTCCCTCTTTCGGTCCGTCACTGTTCGCAGGCCCGAGCCAGGGTCAGTTTTAGAACAGTTATGTAATAATGATAATTGTTAGCCGCTAGTAACTGCCTGCTTAGGTTAGCGGCGGCAAGGTCATCGACCATCCCTCACAGCCTGCCCTTGGCCATCTCCATCCTGGAACGAGGGTTTGCGACGGAGCCCGCCACGCTCGCCATCCGGTTGGTCCTCCCGTTGGCCCTCCCGTTGATCCGGCCATCACCACCTCACCACCTCTAAGTACCCGGATGATGCGAGCTTCAACGCCGTCGCGATCCAGCCCAAACGTCCGATAGCCTTCTCTCTCTAGCTTCGCAAATCGCCGGCAACGAGATAGCGACCGATTGATTCCATCTGGCAAAGTGTTGTCCTCGCGTAATTGCACGAGTGTTCTAGTGTAGCCACGACGACATCATCTCGCTACACGACCGCCCTCCCAACCTCGGCTGAAGCCCGACTCTCTCGCTCACCTCTTCGACCTACTACTCCGATTCGTGCTTGCTATGGTTGCGCTGTGGTGGTTGTGCATGACATTGGACAATCGAGAGGGATTGTGGTCGTGATCAGCTGGGCCAGACAACAGAGAGGACAGCAGGAGACAAGGGTCGCGGACTCGGCCGCGCGCATATGTGCCGTCCTATTGGTTTCGACTCTCTCTCTTGGGGCCATCGTCGTTCCGCCCACCGCGCATTACCCCTCTGGCCTTGACGCGTGTCAAGAGAGCGGAACTCGTCAAATAACTTCTCCGTTGCAATGGATGGGAGCTCTTACACCCTGGGGACTAATCCCCATGGCGCCGCCGCCCCTCCTCTGCCCGAGCGGCCGGCGCGACACTCGGTGCTCCCTCCACTCTCTGAAGTCCCGTCGCCGCGGAGCACAGAGAGACCCTCGGCCAGCAACCTTCGGACCGCCTTCCGGCAGACGGTGAGGTCAGTAACACCTGACCCGCCCGACGCCATACCGCGCAAGGGGATGGACGGGCCTGCCAGTACTGTTCCACAGGTGCCCCGCGGTCGTGGTTCTTCATCACCACAGACTTCGCCGAGGTCCATTCCCACCGCCTCTGCCAACCTGCCATCGGCCAGACGCCAGGGCGTCGTGTTCAACGACTCCTTTTCTGCTTCTTTCGACGGCACTTCATCCAGCCCTCCTCCGCGGCCGGCCTCTTTCCGCCCGAGAACTCACACCATGGACGGTGCCTTCCGCCAGCAGCTCGCCCCAGCCAGCGAGGCGCGCAACAGGATAGGCTCCTTCTCGTCCGCCGCCTCTGTCACGGTTTCCGACGACATGAAACTGCCGTCTTTCCACCAGCCTCCGTTCGAGCCGTACAGGCAAGCCGATCTGCAACCGCCTCCTGCCACGTCATTGCCCAAGGACAGGAAGTCGTCCGGTGCCAGGAGTCGTTTAACCAAGCGGCCGTCATCCCGCCCCAGTTCACCCCTATCTTCTCTGCCGCCGTCGGTTGATTCGCTTCCCCTCCCGATCCCGACCACGGACGCAAACAAGGTCTTGCTCCTCATGAAAAATCTGTGTGGGAGAATGCGCGGTGAAGTCGAGTACCAGAAGGACGTGGACGGGCCGTGGGTGAGCGGCATGTGCTATATCGACGAGGAGAGGGGGCATCTGATGTTTGACCCCGGCGACAGCGGTCCCTTTCACACCATCCTGCTCGCCGACCTTCGGGGGTGTCGGGTGGCCCCGGTCGGACACCAGCACACGGACATGCAATGCCTCGAAGTCGCTAGCCCCCATCTAGGCGTGGCGCTGTTCCTGCGGCCCCTTGTGCATGAGGAGCTTGAACTCTGGCTGGCGGCTTTGCTCTGTTGGCAGCAGTTGCGACCACCTGGTGCGAGATCTCAAAATATGCGTCCTGTCAATCCCTACGTCGGCGCGCCGGCAAGGATAGAGATGAAGCGTCGCGTATCGTCGCCAAACATTCGGGAACCAGCCATCATCAAGGTCGGCAAGGTCATGCTCTGGGACAAGGGCGCAGCTGTCTCACCTCGCGCCATCGTCAGGCGGCCTTCGACGCGCGACTTACGGTCTTCGCAGACCTGCTGGAGGAGGGTCTCTTGCATCCTCCACGATAACGGCGAGCTCAAGGTTATGACGGAAAACGACGTGACGGTGCTCTCCGTCATAGAACTGTCCCAACTCGCGAGATCCGCCATTCAGCAGCTCGACAGGTCCGTGCTGGATGAAGACTACTGCCTCGCCATCTTCCCCTCTTATGCCTCCACTTCAACCCAGCTGTCCATCTTCAGGCCAGTCTACATAGCCTTGGAGACTAGAGTTCTATTCGAGGTTTGGTTTGTCCTGTTGCGCGCATTCACCATACCGGATGTGTACACTCTCGACCCGGCAAGAGGGGGAGCTGTGTGCGAGGTGACGGATTTCCAAGAGAAGCCTGTGGGAGAGACGTTTAGGGTGGAAAAAACAATATCCGTCAGGATCACTGAGGCCAAACTGCGCAGCAGGGCCTGGGCCGGAGAAGGACCCCAAGGAGACCGCCATACCAAGGGGTCAGACATGGAATCGTTAACCGGCAACTACCTCGCCGAAGTGATTCTTGACGGAGAAGTCCGTGCAAGGACGACCACCAAAACGGACACCAAGAACCCGTTCTGGCGCGAGGATTGCGTCTTCACGGACCTCCCCGCGTCCCTACCCTACCTCTCAGTCCTTCTAAAGAGGGTTGACGGCACCATGGAGAGCTTCGCGCACCATATCCAGGTGACACTGGGATTGGCCAGGACTAACAACATGACAGAAGTTCTGTGCGGTTCTGTCGACATACCTCTGCATCATCTGGACTGCGGAAAGGATCACGAACAGTGGCTTCAAATATGCGATGACAGGCAGCAATCCATTGGCTCCATGCTTCTCAAAGTCCACCACGAGGAGCTCGTGGTTCTTCTACAGCAAAACTATCAGCCGCTTTCGGAGCTCTTGCACCGTTTCAGTTCCGGACTTATTAGTCAGATTACCGAGGCATTGCCCGGGAGCCTGCGCCGGCTCGCCGAGATATTTGTCAACATCTTCCAGGTTTCAGGAAGTGCAAACGAATGGCTCATGAATATGGTTGAGGAAGAGATTGACGGCATTGGGAACCAAGCACCGCTGAAAAAACCGAGGTTCAGCGCGCGGCTTAAGTCCAATGACTCGATTGAATCCAACGTTGACCGAGAGCAGATTGTGCGCGACTTGGGAAAATCGCTTCAGGGCGAGGCCAATCTCCTGTTCAGGGGCAACTCTCTACTGACCCAGGCCTTGGAGTATCACATGCGCCGTCTGGGCCGCGAGTATCTGAGCGAGACATTGGCGGAGAAAATATTGGAGATCAACGAGAGCGACCGCAGTTGCGAAGTGGACCCGAGCAAGTTGCACCACGGCGAGGACCTTCAACAACACTGGAACCATCTCATCCACTTTACCACCGACGTATGGAACTGCATCGCGTCATCGGCGACTCGTCTGCCTTCTGAGCTGAGGCACATCCTCAAGTATATCAGGGCTGTAGCCGAAGATCGCTACGGCGACTTCCTCCGGACCGTCACATACACATCTGTCTCGGGCTTCCTCTTCCTCCGCTTCCTTTGTCCGGCCATTCTAAACCCGAAGCTATTCGGCCTCCTACACGACCATCCGCGCCCTCGCGCCCAGCGTACCCTGACCCTCATCGCTAAATCCTTGCAGGCCCTCGCCAACCTGTCGAGCATCGGCAAGAAGGAGACGTGGATGGAGCCCATGAACAAGTTCCTCACCACCCAACGCCAGGCCTTTAAAGACTTCCTCGACACCGTGTGTGCCATCCCAGCAGAGCGGACCGAAGCTCCACTGCCGGCGCCGTACTCCACGCCCATCACCATCCTCGGCCGTCTGTCGCCAATGGCGCGCGAAGGGTTCCCTTCGCTGCCTTACCTGATCGACCAAGGCCGTAACTTTGCCGCACTCGTCAAGCTCTGGGCAGAGGCACACCCGCACTCGGCCAGCGAGTCCCACGTGTACGAGGGCGAGCTGCTGCGGTTCCACAAACTCTGCATCGGCCTGTACCAGCGCGCCGCGGGCTGCCTCGCGCGCATCGAGGCTCTTCGGCAAGCTGAAGTAGCTGTCAGTCAGCAGTCGGGGGCGGAGGATGACAACACTGCTTCTGTCCTCTCGGATGCGATGGATCGCATCAGCATCGGCGGCGACATGCTTGGCAGCCTGTCGTCCACCTACGGCGGCGGCAACAGCAGCGGCACAACAGCATATTGGACTGAGAGCGAGGGGGCCCATCATCCTCCCGGATCGTCCGGAAGCGAGGTGGATGTACTACCCAGCACATCCCCTCCGTTTGGAACGGTCAGCATAATGGGCCGAGACACCACCCGACACGGCAGCTTCAGTAGTCGAGACATAATGGGCCTGCCTAGCTCGCTGCGTCAAGTGTCGCGGAACAACGGCAATGGAGGCGAGCTCCTCTCGGCCAGCCAGGGCAGCAACGTCAACGCGTCGGGCAACAACAACACAGTGCGTAGCACCCTGCGCAGCGGCATTCACCCGCGCAAGCTCCTCAGCGGCTTCATCCGCAAGACGCGGACCGCTGGAACGCCTGAACATGCCGCCGCGGCGGTGCTGACGGGTGGCCTTTCGTTACCCATGATGAGTACTGGTGGTGGTAATAGTAGCAGGGAGAGCTACGAGCGGGACAGGGATGCGCCGCCGGGCCAGGAGAATTTCAACGAGAGAGAAAAAGTAAAAGATATTCAAGGGTGGGCGGGGATTAACAAAGAGAGAGACAGGGACAGGGAACGGGAACGGGAACGCAACAAAGGCGGCGGCCTCAGTGCGCTGCCCGAGTCGAGGCAAGCGGTGACAGTTGCGCGGCCGTGAAACAGGGGAGGCAAAGCCCACTTAAGACCCGGGTTAGCAGCGCTGGCTATGCATATATGTATGGGAGCAAGAGTTCCTCGGCTTCGCCGCATATGTGGAGGTATCTTTTGTGTACACGTATCATCTATCTGGTTACGACAAGCCAAGCGGGTGAAGCGAGCATCTTCACTTGGTCGTTGAGAGTCTGGCTGCGTCACTAGCCCTGAAAAAAAACATCATTATTCTTGCCACGGATATCAGCAGGCATCTCTAGGAAAACTTAGGCTCACCATCTTCTCAGGATCACGGGGATCTCTGTCGATTCACGCCTGATTCCTGACGGGTATTCGCCCAACAGTGGCCCATGGTATCATGGTTTCTGCCTTGAAATACAATCAACCCCTCCTCAACTAAAGAACTTCTTGAAGGCAGCCTTTTCCTTCGCGGCCCTAGCTGCGGCCGCCTTCTTGACCGTAGCCAGCTCAGCATTGATGGCCGTATCCTCCGGCGCAAGCTTCTTGGCCTGCTCCAGACTTTCGAGCGCGGCATCCTCGTCCTTCAAGCGCACCTGCGCATACCCGCGGCGATAGAGCGCCTTGGCTTTGTCCTTGTCCGAGATAGTCGAGACAGCCAGAGCGCTGTCCGCCGCACGGACGGTCTCATCCCACGCACCCAACTTCAGATTCATCAGCGCCGCGTTGCTGTTAAGGCTGACGCGCAGCGCGTCCATCTGCTGCTTCGTCTCGGCCGGCTCGTTGTCCAGGTCCGGGTCCTCGTTCAGATACCGGAGGCCCTTCTGGTACTTGTCGAGGGCGACGCTGAGGTCGCCGGCCTTGAAGGCCTTGTTGCCAAAGTCCTTGCAGTCGGTCGCAATCTTGAGAATCTGGGAGGCCGAGACAACCTCGTCGCCGGTCACTTGGTCCTCGGGAAAGTCTTCGTACTCGTCACCGTACGCGTCCGGCGCCTTGGTGTCGGCGCCAACGGCCTCGGACGGGGAGAGCTCACCGCAGTCGGCGATGATGGCGTCCTTGACGGGCTTGTCGGCCTGGGTCCGGAGGTTTTCGATCTGGCGCACCACCGACTTGCCGCTGAGGACTTCGCCGAACACGACGTGCTTGCCGTCAAGGTGCGGGGTCGGGACCGTGGTGATGAAGAACTGTGAGCCATTGGTTCCTGTAAAAGAGCGCAGAGAAGAGATTAGCAACCGTGGTTCCTCGAAGTGTTGGTGGGCAATCCATACCAGGACCAGCATTGGCCATGGACAGCAGGAAAGGACGGTCGTGCTTCAGCTCAAAGTTCTCGTCCTCGAACTTGGCACCGTAGATGGACTCGCCACCAGTGCCGTTGCCAGCAGTGAAGTCACCGCCCTGGATCATGAACTGCTTGATGACCCGGTGAAAGCTGGAGCCCTTGTAGTGCAGCGGCTTGCCGGCCTTACCGACTCCCTTCTCGCCAGTGCACAGGACGCGGAAATTCTCGGCCGTCTTGGGGACGATGTCATTGTAGAGCTCAAACGTGACGCGACCGGCCGGTTTCCCGCCAATGGTAATATCGAAGAAGACGCGGCTGCGAGCCGTCTTGGTCTCGTTGGTGCTCATGCTGATTTCGTGTGAAGTACGGGATCTCTGTCGACTGAATTGCGATTGCAGAAGCGAATCCTTGGGAGGGAAGTTAGCAAAGAGCGCAAAGGAAAGTAGCTGAGAATACGAGTGATACCGGGAAGACCAGTCAAGCGGGAAATGTAGGACGAAACGTCTGGTACTCAGCCTACTTTGCGTGCTGTCTCGTCCAGCGGTTTGCGCTAACTCGTGATGGATCTCTATGTGGAAAGCTCCGGTCTTCTACGGGCGGCTGGGAAGAACAGTTTCTGATTCTCGACGAATCAATAAAAAAGATGGTAAGAGCATATAGTGAGTTTTCCGGAGCAGAAGTTCGTCTCGTTTACCTATCGACTGACCGCAAAATAACAAGCTTCTGAGATACAAGTCTGAGCATGAGGCTTCGTGAAGCTTCGATATGGTGGGGCAACCACATGCAGGAAGGTGCTTCTAAGGTGGGGGAGGTTACACCGCAGCAGTCTAACTCCCTTAGGGAAAGCGGATCCGATGAGATCGAGCTGTCTACCTGCACTTACTCCCTTCACCTACCTGCACAAATTTACGAAGTAAGCCTAGCAGGAAGTGGGTCACAATGAAAGTCAACACCACCGGCCCTTCCAGGTTTAACCCGCACTTCAGGGCAAAAATATCGTACATCACCACTACGATCATTGCATATAATAAGATGAATTATCATCCTAGGGTGTGTTCTATTTTCGAGACCTTCGGTGGTTTGGACGTGTACTGTTTTCCGACCTCCCGACACACTAACTCCCGATAGTGGGACGCCAAGGCCGGCGCCGGCTCGGCCCTATATCCGGCGTTGAGGCAGGTCCGAAAACCGTGGAAACCCAACCATTTGAAGGCGACTACGACCGTGATCGGCCCAGGGATTTGGAGCTTGTAATTTGCTTTTGTGTAGACTGCTGTGGTTTCGGTTTTGTTAGTATGCACTGGTATTTGAGGCCTTCGATATAGAGAGATAGCGGTATTGGTGTCGAGGGTTCCCCACTTTCTGCGAAATTCCCTTTAATACGGACTATGTGCAGATAGATGCAAGGGTAAAGTGCAGATAGACAAGTCGGCTGAGATGGGCGCAGCCAGGACCCAGGTACTGTGAGAAACGGATACGTACAATACAGGCAAGGCGCGACTTTACGAATATCAGGTTCCTTCTGTCTTTCATGAACAAAACTGGAACCAAAATGCCACCAGAAGCTAGGCACGAGTCTCGCGATACCTTTTGTTGTTCGGTTGCACTTTCCTCTAAATTTTCGAGAGAAAACGCTGGGACCGTTCTTCGGTTCCAGGTCGGATCCCTTCAGCGACCGAGCGGTAATCAGGCTGACAATCCGCCGCCTTTGTCCTTCTTTTAATCGTTGTCCGGTTTTGGCGCTGCCGATAGCTCCAGCGTCACCTTCGAGAGTCAACTGCTGCACAAGGAATGTCGACAGCGGTAAGGTAAGCTCATACCGGACCGTCGTTGACCAATGCAACTTGCATCGTGGCCTGAAATACACCATTCCTGACCTTGTCTGCCGCATAACCCGCTTGTACTTTGCTGTAGAAGTGATCGTAAAGTCTCTTCGCCTCCTTTCCCCCCATTGCCCCGTGAAAGTCGGGTTTGCTGCCTTTTTTCGTCGACGCAAGGAGTGTGAACTGAGAAACTAGAGCGACCGTTAGAACTTGCACCAAGTGTTCATCCCGAGTCAAAACATCATACCACATAAAACTTCACCGCAGATGTCTTGGACATTTCTTTTCCACTGATTCCACCCAGTCAGAGGCACAGTGGGATATGGGGCTGGAGGGAAGAATCTTACGCGGGCCCCGGACTCATCATCCCACAGCTTCAACTTGAGCACCTTGGCAGCTAATGACTCCGCCTCCTTCTCGGTGTCTCCAGGTGCCACGGCTGCGAAGACAAGCACGCCTTGGCCGATTTTGGAGACAATTTCCTGGTCCACAGTGACCGAGGCCGAAAGGACTCTCTGAAGTATGGCTAAACGGGTTCCTTTTAGAACATGGGCAGCTCGGGGAACAAACCTGGGTGTTTGGATGCGGTATTGTGGGTGTACACACCTTTCATTTATGCGGCACAAACTCGGGCTGTTGCAAGTGACAGATATGAGTCGACAAAAAGGAGATGGTTAAGGTAACAACAGCATAGCTTCCATAGGGAACGCCGAATGGAAGGAAGGAAAGGCTGGCAGCGGGAGGACTACAACTGGGATCGAAATATATGACAGGTATACTCCGTAATGAGCGACTCGGCGATAAGATGGCCGTTTGGTGTTATTAATGCTCTCTTGAAACAACCTCCCTCCAAGCTCCAAAAGTTGTAGAGGCTGGGTTATGGCGGTCCGGAGTTAGATCCATCACAAGTACAATTCAGCTCTGGTGCCTTTGTTAGCGTGGAACCTGAAGATTTGAACTTCGCGTTTTAGCCCCTTTTGCTTTCGTTCTTCCTCTTGAGACATTATTAGTATATCGTTGTCTTCTCCTTTCCTCTTCTATTCAAATTTCACCTTTTGTCTTCCTCCTCCCTCTTCATTCTTGCGTTTGTCTTTTTTAACAGTATTTTTGGTCCGTTTCCCATTTCATGCATTTCATGTCTCGTGTCCGCCATGTGCCACGCTAACGAACGAACAGGGTTGAATTGTAAATCGGCCGCAAAAGGAAAGTGGGCTCTTCCAGTCTGCCTTCAGCTCCAGAGTAAATATTACGGAGTAATCGGAACTTTAATGCAACTCTGGTAGAACACTGAGAACTGACTATAACATCATGTGTGTAGAGATTGTGTAACAGTACTTGTATAAAACAAGATAAGAGAGTTGAAAATGCTTTCTAATGCTTAATCAACTGCCTTTTGGTTAGACCCGGCCAGTTTTGTTCGTTGATACGGTACTTCTGCAATCTTTTAAATATTGCCGCTAAAGGGCTTCCGTAGTAATAGCAGGCGCCAATCGCCAAGCGCCAGCCGCGTGCCGAGCTGACCTGTCACGGTCTGCGGATAATCGCCATCTCCATCTACATTGCCATCGCAAACCGTTTGCAGGTTGACCACTGCTGCCCCGAAACACAGGACGAGATCAACAGATTCCGAGCGACCTCCTCCTGTCATTCTAGCAGGTAAGTGCTTGTGGCCGAGCGACATGGGCCGGGATGTGCGTCCCGCCTTTGCATGGAATCATTTGCCGAGCTGGGTTGACGTTGGATGTTGTTTCCGCGATACCAGTCGACCTCTTCACCCGCACACAAAGTACGAAACCAGCCGCCCGGCTTTTTGACCGGGCCAACGAGCAATTTCCCTTGGACGAGATCGACCCTTCCGTAAGCCATCCTCGGTTCGCGGACCATTGCCGACACAATGGCCGCGCGAAAACTACAACAAGAAGTCGACAAGTGCTTCAAGAAGGTGGCCGAGGGTGTCGCCGAATTCGAAGCCATCTACGAGAAGATTGAGCAGTCAACGAACCAGGCGCAGAAAGAGAAACTAGAAGACCAGCTCAAGCGCGAGATCAAGAAGCTGCAAAGGCTGCGTGATCAGATCAAGACATGGGCCGCCAGTAACGATATCAAGGACAAAGCGCCGCTCCTGGAGCAGCGTCGCCTAATTGAGACGGTTTGTATTCCAATCGGCCGCGTTGCCTGTGCTGGCCAGCAGACTTACCCGTCTCTGTAGCAAATGGAAAAATTCAAGGCGGTCGAAAAGGCCATGAAGACCAAGGCGTACTCGAAAGAGGGGCTCTCTGCGGCTGCCAAGCTGGACCCTAAGGAGCAGGCCAAGATGGACGCAAGCGACTTCTTAAGCAGCATGGTCGACGAACTGGAGCAGCAGATCGAGACCCTCGAGGCCGAGAGCGAATCAATACAGGCAACCATGAAGAAAGGGAAGGGGCACGCCGCCAAGGCGGAGCGCATAGCCGAGATCGAACGCATCATCGAGCGGCACAAATGGCACCAGGGAAAGCTAGAGCTGATCAGGCGCTCGCTCGAAAACGGGGGCGTCGAGGCCGACCAAGTCAACGAGCTGGGGGAGAACATCAAGTACTACGTGTCGGACGGCATGAACGATGACTTCATGGAGGACGAGACTATGTACGACGACCTGAACCTGCAGGACGAGGAAGACCAATACGGCATGAATCTGGACAACGACAGGGTATCCTCCCAGGACACCCAGTCGATACAGGACGACGCGGTTGCCGAACCCGAGCCGAAGCCAGCGAGCGCGCCCGCTGGTAAGCAAAAGAGTGCGGTGGATGCAGTGGCGGGATCGGCTGCCCGGCGGCCCTCGACTCAGCTCAAATCACCCCTTCCCACGCTCGCAACGGTCCACAGCACACCGCTACCGACTCTCAGCAGCAACAATGGCGCCTCGGCCAATACTGGCATGAAGCCGGCAGCGCCGCCGGTCAGGCTCGCTGGCGAAGGCCTGAAATATGCCAGCGCGGCAGCGGCAGCGGCGAACAATGTCGGTATCGCCCCATTACCCCCGCCGCCATCAGCGACACCAAGTGCGGGCGCCCAGGCCAGAACGAACGCAGCGGACTCGCCAGGTGTTGTAACGGTACAGCCGGTGTCACACGTCGCCAGCACAACCACCGCACCGGCAGGAAGCTCAACACCGGTCCCTCAGACGAGCAAGGCAGCGGCAAAGGGCAAGGCGGTGGCGCAGCCTGCCGCCGTGGATGCAGCCGAATCTGCAAAAGGTTTGGGTGATCAACCGAACTGTTGTGATCCATAGGTGTGCTAACTTTGGCCTCTACAGCAGCGCAAACAAACGGCGCGACCAATGGTATCAGGCCGGTCGACGAGGCGGACGAGGAACCAGAGTCGATATACCATCTGCCCGCGTCTCTGCAGGATTTGGTCGAGTCATTCGAGGTGACCAAGAAGCGGCCCGCGCCCCTAAACGCCCCCACAACGCAAAGGATGCAAGCCTTATCAGAGGCGAGCAAACCGGGCATCCTGGACGCCGAGCCGCCACGAAACTACCAGCCCGACGTCAAGTTCCAGACGCATACTCGATTCCCTCAGGAGCCGCTGTCCATTTTCGACGATCCGCGGCTCTATTCCCGGATTGATCCGGACACGCTCTTCTACGTCTTTTACTACAAGCAGGGCACGTACCAGCAGTACCTTGCGGCGCGGGCGCTGAAAGATCAGAGCTGGCGGTTCCACAAGCAGTACCAGACTTGGTTCCAGCGGCACGAAGAGCCCAAGTCCATCACGGAGGAGTTTGAGCAGGGGACGTACCGCTTCTTTGACTACGAGAGCACATGGTGAGACGAAATATCCCGCGGCTACATTGGTGTGGGATAGGAGCTAATTTAGAACAGGATGAACCGGCGTAAGGCTGACTTCAAGTTCGCGTATAAGTTCCTCGAGGATGAGGTCTGAGTGCGCTCCTCCGTGTGCGGAGGCGGCATCCTTCAGGTCAAGGAGCCAGGCAGGCGGGGGAGGAGGACAAGGCGGCCTGGTGAGTAGGTATGGAGTATGCTTCGGTGTTCGGTATGAGTAAATGGCATCCCTTTCTGGGGCAGGACCCGGCTGGGTTACGGTACGCGGCCGCGTCACCAGTTCTCCCTCCGATGGACGGCAAAAGACAAGACACAACGTATTGCCTCCGCCGATTATCCCTTCCCAGTGGTTTACCTGAAAGCTGTGCTGTGTCGGTCGGTCTCCCAAAGTTGGCTTGCCCGCCACTTGCCCAGCTGCCGCTGTCGTGCAGCCTGAATCGATCTCTACTATGACAGGAAAAGAGCAAAGAAACGGGAACAAAACGTCAGGAAGGAGGCGAATGTGTCGCTGATAGCGGACCCATGCAAAGCGGATTGAAATTGTGCTGTTTGCCTGTTTCCCTGGGCCTCTCTGCCTCTACCTTATGTATGGTGTGAGCCCACGAATCTGCCTAGGGGATCCGAGTGGGGATACTTCCGGGCGAGCGTGGTGAAGGTGCTGGGCGCTGCATGACATACCTCGGTGCCGGATCTGGAACGCAAGACCCTCGGTTGAGATGGGCCTTCGTGGACTTCGGCGGGTGCCGTCTCGACTCTCAAGATGAAACGACATCTGCGCCCTGCGGTACCCGTGAGTCCGTCCTTTAAAAAAAAAAAACAACCCCAGGCTCCCTTCCGGATAGCGCAGAACTCATGGCCTTCGGCTCCATGTTCCATTGTAGAGTGAATCCGGCCAAGGTACAGGGGGCGCAGCTAGGGCGCAGCTTCTTGCTGCATGGGGTATGATAGGTCCTCACCTGGAGCTCCTCGACCTCCAGGCACCGAGGTACGGAGTACTTCAAGGCACATTGGCTGCGTTCCACACACAAACACTGATTTCTAGAGTCGGTCTCACTCGATTGACGAATTAGCAGACATCTTGGGGTTTTTAGCGAAGGTGAGCTCCTCAGACCGAGAGCTGCAGGTTAGGCGACAGCAAGTGGGGCCTTTTCGGAGACTTTTTCGACTTGCGCTTCTCAGACATCTTTCAGTCGCACCGAACGAAGGCAACGCCTTTAAGTTGCTGATCTTTTGCAGCCACCGCCTAGTCGCATCACTTCTACCAGCTCGCTCAATCAACAAGTGGGTGACAAGCCGCAGTATTGATTCCTTGCGACCTCGGCCGTGTCGCATTCTTTCACTGCCTTTCAGTGCTCTCGGTCTGGGATCTCGTCCGTTCTCGTCATGCGGCGGACGGCGGACGTTATCTCGTGGTTCGCACGAGGCTGTTAGTCTACGCCGCCTGCCAGGAGTCGCGCTCCGCGTTCCATCAGGCTGGACTGGACTTCTCTTGCTCTGTCCGCCACGAGGCTCGTCCTACCCACCCGTATCTACCCCACACAGGCTGTGTCTTGCCAGGTTGCAATCCAGACTCGGCAGTCTGCAGTCTAGAGTTCCTAACTGATGACGATAGCCCGGACTCTGGCGACCCCTTGGCTTCAGGTCCAAGTGTGACCTGCCAAGGCAATGTATCAAAACGGCAAGCCGACAAGAAAGAGCTGGCTGTTGCCCCGTTTCGAAGCTGGTTAAGCTGAGTCGAGGTGCCCAGCTCACCTTGGACTTCCATCATTTCTATTCCGTTTCCGTCGCTTGTCCCAAGCTAAAACACGGCGAGAAATGTATCCTTCGCTTCCGCCGGGCTCTGAAGGAAGGTCGGGATCGAATCTGGAATCAGGCCTTGGCAGTGAGGCTCTCCTTAGCTGACGTGAGGCCCCCTCTCTTCGCCCACCGAGACCTACTCGGAGCATTGCGGCCATCGGCGTGGCTGTGAATGTGATAGCCGCGTCTTTGCCTTCGTGGTCCGGTGATCAAGAGGGTAAAACAGTGGAGGAGGATACGCTGCTACAGAGGCTCTGGTCTAGCCAGCCGCCCGGTCTCTGGCAATTGACGCCTTGATTACAACGATAAGCACCTTCGGGTTGGCGTTGCCTCGAATCTCTGGTCCGGTCTGTGTTAAAGCTTCTCCCCTCAACAGGTGTCGCGTGCTCCATGCGGGATATACTGCAGGCTGTGGCCGTCTTGCAGCGCCTTTCCTGTTCTGATACCCTCCATCTCGACCCTCGCTCGCCTTACCTACGGTGAGCATTGTGTCGTTCCGCCTCACTCCGCGGTCCCTAGCAAGGGCTTGCTTCCAGTCGTCGCGACATATGGGCTATGGAATAACCGGTCCATATTGCACGGGGCCAGCACACCACACCATTCATCTGCTCAGCTCTCTCCACCGCACTCGATAGTTTCTTCATCTATACTGTCTCTCTTCTGGCTGGAAACTCCAGCCGCTGAGGGCTGGCATCCAAGCCTTGTCCTCGGGTCAACCGGTCAAACGGTACGGTTCCGATCTAGTAAGCATCTTCGACTCAAACTACCGACGGCTTTCATGGCTGCGCATCCGGATTATTCTTATTCAGCGACATTCGGCCGTTTTCCAGGCCAAGATGGCGGCTGGGATGTTTCACTCAGCATGGAGAGGAGTGAATCCCAATCGACCAGCTGTACGGTCGACAGCAACTACACGGCTAGCGCTTCGTTTTCAAGACTCTCTTCGCCGACAGAGTACTCGTCAGAATCCGCTTTTTTCATCGATGATGACTACCTGCACTGCCAGGCATCGTCATACCCGGACCCAACGTCTTTTGACGAGCTCAGGAACGCCAACCACATGCTTTCTGCCACCGGGTCTCAGTACCAGGAAAGCGACCACCACATGCTTTCTGCCACCGGGTTTCAGTACCAGGAAAGCGACCACCACTTGCCCCGGGTGCCGCAGTTGTCGAGCGCTTCACAGCCGCTCAACTCCCAGGCGAGCATTGAGAAAGCCGCATGGCGCGCCACTCTGGCTGCAAACTCGCTTGTCATAACCCGGCCGTCGTTTGGAGACCACGGCCCATCAGTTATCACCTTTGAGGCGGTCGAAGAAGCCCTCCAGAGGCAACTGGAGCAGGGCTTTGAGGAACCGGTTCGCCCGGCCGTGCAGGACATTCTCTACCAGGAGCTTTCCCCTCGCTTCCATAAGATGGATCTCTTTCACGCTGAGATGACCAGGATACTGGAGGAGGCGGCCTACCAACTACAGATACGCCTCCAGGGCCCAAAAGTGATCGATATATGTTACTATGCCATCGTAGCAATCCTCGCCAGGTTGATCCGGATTCCGGAATGTGCTACGAACGCTGCGAATTCCGAGTCTGTCGTAGGTACCGACGAACCACCGGCCCGGTAAGTTGAGAGAGCTTTTCTCTCCTCGATACCGCCCCTTCGTCCCAGCTGACAAGCAACCCCACCTCTAGAGCACCGTCCGAGAAGGAGAGATTCAAATGCCACAAATGTAACAAGACAGCCGGCCGGCAGGCCGACCTCGAGCGCCACTTCAGAATCGTGCATCTCGGTGACGACCAAAAGGTCAAGTACCTGTGCGACTACAAGCGATGCGCCCGACACACCCTGCCCTTCTTCCGCCAGGATCACTTTCGCGACCACCTGCGCATCTACCACAAGGAGGACCTGTTGCGGCGAGGCCACAACAAGGCCGACCAGGCCTGGTGGGCGTCCCGCGCCACGCAAGCGTTGCAGTGCGGCTGGTGGCGCTGCAGCCGGTGTCTCGTCCGGGTCAGCTTGGGCAAGCATGGCTTTGTCTGCCCCGGCTGCGGGAACCCTTGCGAGAAGGAACGGCAGCACTACCGGACGACGATCTTGGACTGATGTTTGAAGCTTCAGGGCAAACCCGGAAGGCAGTACCATATCAACAACAGCACCGTGAAAGGACATTGTTGACCCGGTGCTCCTGCTTCTGGCCCGAGACATGCTTATCCTTCCTGATCCTTTCCTTCGCACTTAGGTTCATGTGTTTTTCCCGGCGGCTCAACAGCCCGTTTTATGACCCACCTCTGTTACTGCTTATGGAAAGGAGTTCTTATTCGGTTTTAATAAGCCATCACAGTCTGGCCGGCCTGACCTCAGATCCCCAAGTGGAGCAACACCGGCCGGTAGCTCGACTGCTGGGATATAACAGGGAGTGGCTTTTTTTCTGGTATACCGACCCAATCCAACTTCAATTGACATTCTGGGTAACTGGGTTTCTTTTGTCTTTCGGTTCGGGAGGCTCTCCACGGATTATTGGAGACTTGTGTGCGTTATGATGGCGTTGGCTTAACATGTTATGGCGGCGGGGACAGCGCAAGGTTCTGCTCTTGATCTGCTGAAGCCTCCATCATCCAGCTCTCTTACGCTGAGAATGGAACGGCGGCTTCGAAATCCACGTTGTGGGTGGGAGACGGCAAGGGCTATGTATCAACGTTGTACGTTTTCCACATGATGGCTTTGAAGATAGACAGGATTGTGCGTGGCCTGAGAAATGGCTTTCTTCTTGTGGTTGGAAATTGGAGCACTCAACTGGCAGCTTTTTGTACGACCGCTCTGTGGGAGAGGAGGATGAGTCAGGAATATTTACGATATCGGAAGTGTGTTTTCGACTGTCTTGTCCTGGCACGCATTCCACGCACAATGCTAAACCTGAAACGTTTCGCATGGCTGAGATCTCCTGTCAGTTATTTCAACGGCATCATGTTGCCTACGGGAGTCTTAATCATGCTCTGATGGCTGTCCTGTGTCCGGCGATATCCGCATGCTTATCGCCGGCGGCTCGGCATTCGTCCTTCGGATGAGCAGGAGCTGTCAATCCCCGCAATCTGCGACACCTTCAAGCCCCGCTCTCGGGGAAGGGCTTTCCCCTTTTGGGTAGCCTGATCAATTCGTCGCTTTGGTGAGTATCCGTATGCACATAATTTTCCCTCCGATCACCGGACAAATATTGAGATATTATGAGAGACGGGCCGTCTGAACACCAAACGAGTACGGCGAGTATAATCTCTTCCCATTATCGCCGTTGCCCCGCAAACAACTGACTTGCGGTACTCTTCTGACTTTGCTGCTTCTCAGCCCCAAAGCAGATATATCCTTCGCGTCAACAATCAGAATCGGTGCACTACCTCACGGCTAGCGCCGGGTTCTCCCAGTTTTGAGCTCCAGTTCTCCAAAGTACCCGTAGCTTCCTCAGCTTCAGTTCCTCTTTGCCGGGCCCAGTTACCGCGGCCCACCACGCACATCCAATCAACATCCTACGTGACGGATCGTCGCCTCTGCTTCCTCGGCTTTCGTTCACCGGGCCCTTTCTTTCACTTGCTAGTTCCAGCTCCGAAAGGCCGACCCTGCGCTCACGGGCGGCCCGATCCGGCTCGGTCTCGACAGCCCGACCCCCTCCAGCAGCCAGGCTTCATCTTTTAGACTTCACTCCTCCTTCTTTTTTCACCATGCCGCCTGTCGCCACAGCAGCCTTGCGTGCTTCCCTTCCAGGCGCATCTCGCACTGCCTTCCGTCCGCTCTCCAGCAGCTTCCGTGTCACGACTTCGCCGGCCCTCCCACGCGCCACCCCGGTTTTCGTCTACTCGCAGCTCAACCGTCGCACAATGGCCACCGACGCCCCCGTCAAGATCAAGGTCAAGAATCCCGTCGTCGAACTCGATGGCGATGAGATGACCCGTGTGATCTGGAAGGACATCAAGGAGAAGTTCATCTTCCCGTACCTTGACATTGACCTCAAGTATTACGACCTTGGGCTGGAGTACCGTGATGAGACCAACGACAAGATCACTCTGGATGCTGCCGAGGCCATCAAGAAGTACTCGGTGGGCGTGAAATGCGCCACTATCACCCCTGATGAGGCTCGTGTCAAGGAGTTTAATCTCAAGCAGAGTACGTCGGGACCTCGCCCTGCTTCCCGGTATTTGGAACGGTTGCTTAGATAAGAACGAGGCTTGATGAGCTAACGTGCCCGATTTTTGTTCCCAACAGTGTGGCTTTCTCCGAATGGCACCATCCGTAATGCTCTAGGCGGCACCGTCTTCCGGGAGCCCATCGTCATCCCCCGTATTCCGCGTCTGGTTCCTGGGTGGAAGAAGCCCATCATCATTGGTCGCCACGCTTTCGGTGACCAGTATCGGGCGAAGGACCTTGTTGCTCCGGGTCCGGGCAAGCTCACCATGACTTACACCCCTGCCGGCGGCGAGCCCCAAGAGGTTGAGGTATTCGAGTTCAAGAACGGTGGCGGCGTCGCGCAAACGCAATACAACACGGACGAGAGCATTACCGGCTTCGCGCACGCCAGCTTCAAGCTCGCGCTCGACAAGGGCCTGCCGCTCTACATGAGCACCAAGAACACCATCCTCAAGAAGTACGACGGTCGCTTCAAGGATATCTTCCAGAAGCTGTACGACACTCAGTACAAGGCCGAGTTTGAGGCCAAGGGGATTTGGTATGAGCACCGCCTGATCGATGACATGGTCGCTCAGATGATCAAGAGCAGCGGCGGTTACATCATGGCGTTGAAGAGTGAGTTGCCTGCCTGGTTGCGACTCTGCGGTCTCTCTCAAGCGAAACTGACTCACTTGACAGACTATGACGGTGACGTCCAGTCCGATATTGTCGCCCAGGGTTTCGGCTCCCTGGGCTTGATGACCTCAGTGCTCATCACGCCCGACGGCAAGACGTTCGAGTCCGAGGCCGCGCACGGCACCGTTACCCGCCATTACCGCGAGCACCAGAAGGGCCGCGAGACGTCCACCAACCCCATTGCCTCCATCTTTGCCTGGACGCGCGGTCTGATTCAGCGTGGCAAGCTCGACGAGACCCCCGAGGTCATTGCCTTCGCAGAGAGCCTCGAGCGGGCCTGCATCGACACGGTCGACATTGACGGTATCATGACCAAGGATCTGGCTCTTGCCTGCGGCAAGACCGCCCGCGAGGACTACGTCACTACGGGCGAGTACCTCAGCGCTGTTGAGCGGAGGCTGAAGCAGAGCCTGAAGGAGAAGCTCTAAGCAAGGAGTTTAATGACAGCGGCCGGATGTCGCCCGAGTTTGTCGGGCTGTTTGCCTTCGGAGTCGGCACGGGAAGAATCAGAATCACACGTTTAACAACATATCGACAGCCCTGTGTACCGGCCGGCGCATCAAGCTGGGACGAAGGTCCTGTTCGGAGGGGCTTTGAAGAACAAAGTCTCGTCTGTTTTGCTTGGCTGTCTAGCATGGCATGTTGAGGGTTGTTCAAGATATGTAGTCCCTTCTTGGGTGAGAGTGTCCTTGACTTGGACATCAGACACCTTGGAGATGTATATGCCGGGTGCGTTGAGCTCTTGCTTATAACGCTTTCTGTATATAATGTATACCGTCATCTTGGAGCAGCTAGCAATAAGTTCCCCGTATTGACCTCCAGTTTTGGATCGTCATCTTATTTCCACTTGGTTCATCGCAGGATGACTGCCCGACGAACCTTTCTCTACACACTTAATGAGTCTGTCTAGGTTGTGGTTGTAGGTTGAAAAACTCTATGAGCAATTGCATATGATTACAAACACACGAGAAAAAGAAGACGCCGTGCCCACGCCATTTTCACTCACCACCAAGCAGGTCCGATCTACGCCTGAACCCCATACTACTCCCCTGCCTCGGAATTTGCAACAAATCCCAGTTGAGAACTCTTCATCGATGCGTCATACGTCAACCCTTGATGATGTGCCAATAATACACGCCGCCACATACGGCCCTCTACGGCGCTTGGAGGCCTGGGAAGAAGGAGAGACAAAGAACCCATCGGTCAAACTCGCTCTTGCACCTGGATCTTCCTCATGAGAATCCCCTCCCAAGTCGACTCGTCACAAAATACTCTTCCGTGGTATTCCCTTAGGCGCCGCCGGCGTCCTCTCGGCACCAGCACCGCCCTCGCTCTTCCGCTTCTTCTTGGCGGGCCGACTGGATCCGCCCTTGGGTCTATACCCGGGATCGTCGTCCACGACCCTCTTGCGCTTTCCTTTTCCGCCGCCCATTGCACCACCGGCGGGGGTGGTCATGGCACTCCCGCCGTCGCCGCCATAACCAAACTCGTCGTCCGGACCCTCGCCAAAGCTCTCGGCAACAGCAGCGGCAGTAACCCGACTGTGTGCGGTGCTGGCGCGCTTGCCGCGCGTCGAGCCGGTCCCTGCTGTGCCTCGCGGGGTCCGCTCGCCTTTGGCACCGCCGCGGCTGCGTGCGGACCCGTGGTGACCGTCGTGGTGGTCGCCGCCGCTGCCGTTTTCTTTGCTGTCGTGGTGCTGCTCGGCGTCCTGCAGAAATGTTTTGGGCGCGTACTTGCGCAGCCAGTTGTAAACCGAGATCGGGTTGCGGACGGCAAAGTCGCGCTGCGCGTCTTTGGGGTTGGGGCGGTCGGTGTGGGCTAGCGGAGCGAGGGTGGGAAGCGGAGGAATTGGGTCTGTTGTAGTTTTGCGAGTGCCGCCCGTGGCGGCTTCCTCGATTGCTAGATGGGTGTCGAGTTCCCAGATGTAGTTGTCGATGTCATCGGCTGCGAGGAAGGTGGGCGGGTGGAGCTGGCCTTGGGCTGGGTCGGCGGGCGAGTCGCGGCCGGCTTCGAGGTCGGCAACAAGTTTTGGGAAGCGCTCGGGCGCCGAGGAAAATCTGAAGTGCGGTACCTCCCGGAGGAGGTCCTTGTAGGCCTTTGCCGGCGCGGGACCCGGCGGAGGGGTTGACGGCCGGTCGATGTCGAGAAGGAGCGAGTCGTCATCTGAGGGCAAATCGAGGCTCAGGTCTATCCGCTTCTCAGGCGGGATCTGGGCTGAGTTGTTGACATCGAGGAGGAGATCGAGTAGCCGGCTGGTGAGGGGGTGAGCGGAGCTGTCCTGTGAGAAAGCAGAGGGACTTGACAAAGCGTACTCATTTTGTACCGCGAGCCGCCGGGCCGTGGCCAGTGCCTTCTGTTCAAGCTTGTAGAGTTCTTCACCCTCGTGCATCTTTTGGTCAAAGTTGATGCGCATCTTGCGGTATTTCTTCTTCCATGATCGGTATGTTGGCCTGTCGTCGGCCATTCTGACGTCGGCAGAATCGTCTTCGGCTTTTACCTTCATGTCGAGTCGGCTGCGCGCAACAACCTCCATGTGGTAGTTTGGATAATGTTTGAAGTTGCGATGTGTTTAGTGACTCAAGAATTTGTGCGAATTGGAGTTTTAGAAGTTTACGACAGCGTTTGGAACGAGGGCGGTTGGCGGTCTGTGCTGGCCAGGAGGCGCCGAAATGCAGAGATGAACGAAGGGCTGAGTCGTCGAACTTGTCATGGCGTTTGCAAGCGCGTTGTCAATCTAAACCCTGCAACATGTCTTGGAGGAGCGTTCGCACCGTACGTAATGTAACTAACAACCAAATTGAATACGGTATGAATCAACAAAGTTCTGTACGGGTGAACCACATTTGAAACATTGAAAAATCCACTGAACCTGAAATTCCACGAACACCAAAACCCAGAGAATCCTGGCCGCAGCTTTGCAACTCCCACTACTCAATCTTAACTCCCTCGCATGCTCCGCTCGCTATCTCCCAAGATGGCCGAAAACGCAGCAAAGCGCCTCAAGACCGACAACGGCGTGGTCGCCATCGGCACGCACAACGGCCACTTCCACGCCGACGAGGCGCTGGCCGTGTACATGCTGCGTACGCACATCCCTCTCTATTCGGGCGCGAAGCTCGTCCGCACGCGCGACCCGGCACTCCTCGCCGAGTGCCACACCGTCGTCGACGTTGGCGGCGAGTACGACCCGTCCCGCAACCGCTTCGACCACCACCAGCGCTCCTTTTCCACCACTTTCCCCGGCCGCCCGACCAAGCTCAGCAGCGCGGGGTTGGTTTACATGCACTTTGGGCGGGAGATCATTTCCAGACGGTTGGACCAGCCGCAGGCCGAGGAAGACAGTGAGCAGGTGGGGCTGGTGTGGCGCAAGATTTACGAGAGCTTCATCGAGGCGCTGGACGCGCACGACAACGGCATCAGCGTGTACGACTCGGCGGGGCTGGCGGCGGCCGGGTTGGAGAAGAAGTTTTCAGACGGCGGGTTCACGCTCGGCGCCATGGTCGGCCGGCTGAACCCCAACTGGAACGATCCGATCTCCGACAACCCCATCGCCGCGCAGGAGGCCGAGGACAGGCGGTTTGAGCTGGCCAGCCAGCGCATCGGCGAGGAGTTTGACCGCGACCTAGAGTACTTTACGCGAGCCTGGCTTCCCGCGCGGGAGGTGGTTGCCGAGGCGTTTGCGGGGCGGCACGAGTACGACAGCGAGGGGCGCATCCTGGTGCTGAAGCGCCAGTCGGCGCCGTGGAAGGATCATCTCTACAGCCTGGAGGAGCAGCAGCCCGGGGCTGGCAAGGTGCTCTACGTTCTCTATCCCGAGAAGTCCGTCCCAGATGCCAAGTGGAGGATTCAGTGTGTACCAGTCGCCAAGGACTCGTTTGAGAGCAGGAAACCGCTCCCTGAGGCGTGGAGGGGTTTTCGCGATGAGGAGTTGGATCGCATCTCTGGAGTGAGTGGCTCAGTTTTCGTCCATGCCTCGGGTTTCATTGGCGGGAACAAGACGTTTGATGGTGCCCTTGCGATGGCGAAGAAGGCGCTCGAGATCTGAAGGGTGTCGTACAAACGTTACCCGGGCGGCTGCGTCGCTGCCCAAGCGGTACAGTCGTGGACATCACGCACAACACAAGCCGCTGGGCAACCCAGGGGCCGAGCGCCTGTGCAGGCACGGAACAGTGGTACACAGGCTCCCTGACGGGAAATGGCAACACAAGCACACTTTTAGCTGATTCACCATCCCGACGGTTCGCCTGGAAGTTGAATTGCGCTTCATTCTGGCTGAACCCATATCAGATTTGGCAGACACACATCGCCCAAAAATCGACTGCGCTGCTACCGACCAGGAAGCTTACATGTAGTACAAATCGCAAAGAAACCTCAACCTGAGGGGTTTATCGCTTCCATATTGGCGCCCTCTCTTCGCCGTGGTCTCATACATGCCCATTATCTCGAAAGCCATGTTTCTGTAGCTGACCGCGCAATCTCTCCACCGGCGCCAAATAGGCGAGAAGATAGGAGAAGTGGTGGTGCTGAAAAACGACCGGCACCTCATTGCTGAAGAAGGAAAGGGAAGCCAAAACTAACTCGCGCGTGAACGGGAGAACTACAAAACAAAACCGACGTCGAAACTCAGCCAACTCGATTTCCGTTCTCCCCTTGATCCTGCCTCCCTTGTCGTCATCATCCGCAAGAATCATCCAAGCCAAACCCCGACGCCGCGAATCGTTTTCGTAAACTCGTAAGTCGCAGTCTGTCCAGTACGCTGGTGCGACGTCAAAAGCCCTCTCAAGGGACACGTATCACATCCTTGTTACCTGAAGATGGTAGGAAGACGCTAAGACTCGACTGTTCGTGTAGTTGTGGAGGACCAGAAGCGTACTTCACCGCCGCACGGGGAGTTCCTGATGCTCACTGGCCGCCGTTGTAGATGCTGCCGGGGGGGCGTTTGACGGCCCGTGCTGCTGCTGCTCCTGCTGTTCTTCAGAGCCGGCAGCACCCGTCTCGATGTCTTCGGCGCTGGTCTCGCGATGGAGGAAGCTGCTCTCCTTGACAGGGCTGCCGGCTTGCATGCAAGCGTGATGTTGATGATGGTGGTGGGGATGCAGCAAGCTTCCGATGCCGTTGGCACCGCTGACGGGGCTCGAGAGATGAGGGATGTTCTCGGGCACGGGGTGCTGGCTGCCCACGGCGCCCGTGTCGACGCTGTCGCCCTTGCCGGCCTTGCTCATGGCATAGTCGCCGCTGTCGAAGTACTTGCGCTCCTTGAGGTGCTTCGCGAAGTGGTCGCTGCGGCTGGGCAGCTTGCCGTACAGCCGGAAGAGCCGCTGCTCCTCGGGGGAGAGGGACTGCGGGGTTGGGTGTTAGTGGTCGGCCGACTCGAAGCTCGCGGCAATGCTGCTGGAAGCGGTCGATGGGGGTATGTAGACACACCTTGATGTCGATCTTCTTTGCCTGATGAGGGTTCATGTCTGCGGCTGTCCTGGAAGCCTGCGGGCGATGTGTGAGTATGGATCGCTCGATTGTTAAGTGTGAACCCAAGCCTCGAAGTGTCCGAGATGGAGGGGTAGAATAAAGCTCGCCAAGGGTGTGGAAATCTTTCGTTGTAGTCGTTGAATCTGGTGGATCTGGAAGCCAAGATGCCGTACTACTTGCCTGACGATGACTTTGGGCGGAGGTAGGTCTGCGCTGCTCAGAACCTCAGGTGTCAATGATCGTTGGTGCAGGTGGGTGAACTGGTGTGCTTGCCAGAGTGGGGGGTGGAGTTTAGTTTTGAGTATTCGTCACCTGGCCCGTTTCCCCTGGGAGTTCTCAATGGTCTTTTGCTAACACAATTGACCGGCTATGAAGGACGACTCGGAGTGAATGTATCATAGTAGGTGTTTTGGAAAGTCAAATGACTGGAAGGCGGGGTCATCTTCACCAACTAGCTTTGTGTTTTTTCATTTTCACTACTGCATCATCAACAATAGCCCTCCGTTGACATTATCTCAGTCAGGGGTGCTTTTCCTGGAAATGAGATTCATGCAGTTGCTAGGGCAGTCCAGTCCGGCTGTTAGAGTTAGTGCGGTACCTTAGAATCTCAATGATGATACGCCCAGATCGGCTAATGGTCCCTGCACTTGCAAGTCAAGGGTGCAATGCCCTCCAGCATGCTTCCACGTTGGGTTCTGCAGTCTCTAACCACAACCGTACCACTTGCGATTTGGATGTTTGTTTAGGAACCTATATGAGTCAGATACCTATGGCTTGGTGGACCATGTTACTCTAGCTGGTACAATATTTCCAAAAGTCACGCCATTGGTGTTTCAGCCTGCTCTCAACTCATGCATGGCATTTCTTTGGCACCGACTGATGTCGGCGGGACTGATGAGCTCGCAGACAGGGCTTTACCAGAGTGATCAATGGCTCTTCGTATCTACCTATTTCTAGGGCATACCTGTAAGTTATCCGGAATGAACCAAGAGTCACCAGGCCTGAGGGTGCAACACGGCCTCCAACGTAAAACTCCAAAGCAATGCAAAGACCTCCAGTTCCAGCCCGCTCCTAAGCAGCAGCCATGAAACAACCACCATAGCCTACCCATCTCCACCACTCTAATATCCACCGCCCGAGCCGGACAGAGCCAGCAAAGCAAACATGCCCCCCATGACAGGCCTAGCGACAAAATACGGCCCTTTCTCGGGATACCCGCCAGTCTGCGAGTCGTACAAATCGGTCATAGCGCGATCCGACGGCGTTGCCCCGACCCAGCGCGCCAGTTTGGAGATGAACATGTCGCGCGTTGGCTCGCTCGCGACGGCCGCTGCGAACATTTCCCAGTCCGACTTGGTCCAGGTGTGTCGCGTGTCGAGCGGCACGCCAAACTCGTTGGCCACCGTCGGGTAAAAGTTGCTCTGCATGTCATAGATGGACTGGGGGATGAAGTTCAGGTTGAGCAGCTTGTCGGCGTATATGTTGTAAAGGAGGCCTGTTTGATTGTGGTGGGTTAGCTTTCTATGCCGAGTAGAGTGAGAAAGGATGACAACAACAGGGGAGGGTTTACGCACCATAGCTGTCGTTGTCCCCGTAACTAAGCGTTGTGTGAGGGGGGCTCGCTTGAGAGTTGATGCCCAACTCTTTCCAGCCCTCAAGGTATTTGTCGGCAATTTCCCCAAATCGATCCTTGTTGTTGGTGAGCTGGGCGATCTGTGACATGGCCTTGAGCCCGATGATGCCCTTGATGGCCAAATTGGTCTGGTTTCTGCAACAAGGAAGAAAAGACTCGTCAGCACGCAGAGCCGGCGTCCCGAACAGTACAAGACGACTTACACCAAGGTCCCCGCAAAGTCATCTGTGCTCAGCTGATCCGCGGGGATTAGGGACTCCTCCACCAGAAACCGCGCCCATTGGGCCAGTCTGGGGTAGTGAGCCTTGAGATAGCCAACGTCGCCGGTGCGCTGGGCATAAGCCAGAGTCATGATGATCATGTTGCCGCATTCCTCCAGCGGCATTGGCTCGTCGTTCCCCTCGGGATAGCCCCTAGCAACCGGGAAGGTTCCGAGATCGTGTTCGGCGTAGTCGTTGGGATATGCTCCGCTCTCTTGGTTCTCATACAGCGGATCAAGAAGATACCTACCCAACGTCGCGTTGAGATACATGAAGATCGGGTATGCTGGGAAGATAACATCAACAGTTTGGATATCGCTGTTCGAGCTGATCTCCTTCAGAAAGATATACGGCTTCGACGGCGTGCCCGCATACTGAAGTGCCCCAAAGGTTTGGCGGACGGCAAGTGTGGTGACGATGGCGTAGTCCTTTCCCGCAGCGTTCTCCGAGTCGGTCTGGATCCGCTGGTCAAGAGCCGAAGACACCTCGCGGGCATGCCCGTAGTCGTTGTAGAAAGCAACAACTGCCGAGATTTCGTCCTTGTAGTAGGATGACCAGAGTCCTGGCACCAGCGCCAACTCGCCGCTCTCGCCTGCAAAGTTGATGACTTGCTCCTGGACAAGCCCGAGTGTGAGAACCCTCTCCACCTCGCCTCCCTCCACCTTCCCCAGGTTGTGGGAGAAGGCAAATACCGGCCTTCGCGATTAGCTAGAAGCTCTTTGAGTGTCAGAGAGGTGCTGCAAACCGAACTTACCATTGCTCGCTCACCAGCCTGTAGTTTGACTCCTTCACATTGGCAAGAACCCTGTTGCTTGCAAACTGCCCTCGCACCGCCGTGTCTTGCCCGATCTGCCAAGTCAACTGCTCATGCAGCGTCAGCCGGCTGCACACCCCTGATCGCCTTCTCAGTACTTACACCTGTGTCGGAGCGAGTTGCCAAATACCAATTACCCCAGCTGGCAATTTCGTTTGATTCCTTGAACTGCTCTTGGTTTTTGCGGTAGAACTTGTGGTAAGAAATGTCGCCGGAGGTGCTGGTATCCCACTCGACGACCTGAAATACATCGCCACTGGCCCATTCTGTCGTCCCACTGCTTGTTAGCCAAGTGAACACAAAACAGAAATACAGTGAAGGGGCTGGAGTACCGCCAGAGACATCCATGTAGACCTGGACATCGTGAGGCGCCCCGTCACTAGATCTCGTCTTGACGGAAATGTAGGAAAACTGCTGGGATTGCCTCGCCATGTCGTCCGGGTACACGGGTGACAGGAAGGTGACGATCATGGTCACTTTTCCAGCAACGTCGAAGGTGAAGATGCTCTTGGTCGACGTGTACTCGAGCGACAACTGCGTGACATGGGATGGGCCCGGTGCCCCGCCCATCCAGTTGTAGGCCACCCCATCAACAGCCACCAAGCCTTGCCAGCCCAGAATGTTGCCGCTGTGAGAAGTTTTCAGTCATACGGAGTCAACACAGAGACAAGCCTGATGAGAAGAGGTGATTTTCTTACGTCCAATGCCGGGGCCAGGAACCTGGAAGGATAGCCCCAGACCCGCCCTGAAGCCAGGCGTTCAGGTATGGTGACCTGACGGCCAGCGGCACAGCCGGCGGCCTTGCCGGGGTGAAGTCCGGGGTGAAAGCCGGAGCGGCAAGAGAGGGGTTGTTGACCATTGCGGCCAGGGCAGCCAACGCTGTCAAGAACCGCATATCTTTCAAGTGAACCAGGGGTAACGATGGTGGCAGGATGATAGAAGGGAAAAGAAAACAGCGAGGTTCTACGGTCCTGATCTCGTAGAAGTAAATGTAAGAAGATATAAGAAGGGGGCCTTCTAGAAGGTTAAGAGACCCAAATACCCTGGCGGTGGAGAACCGGAGTTCTGAGGATAAGGGAAAGGGCCGAATCAGGAGGGCAGGGATTTTGTATACGGACAGCAGCATCGAAATAGGAGTACAATGACAGGAATGAGAATATGGGGCAAGACTCACCAGCGGTGATACAGCAGCAGGTGAGCAACAATGAAGAGTATTGGGCGCTAAGGTTCTAGTCCTTCATAGGCAACCGCCAGAGAGTCAAAAGAAGAACTGATAACCAGAAGCAGAGGGTGATGGCGAGAGCCAGACATTGCTCTCTCGCGATTGTGACAAAACCTAGTTTCCGGGTGTTCGACACGGAGTACTTGCCGGAGCCATCCACCGCTACCGTTCGGTCGGCCCAAGAACCATCCACGTGCTCCCAAGCCGGGCTGTATGGTGTAGGACAAGAGATGAAGCTCGTGTCCCATTGCCAAGGATCAAGGCATGCCAAGGCGGCTACTTCACGAGGTGGGCATGTCGTGACATATCCACGCGCATAGCTGTGCGGCCAGACGAGAGGGAACCCGGTCAGGAGTTGTAGGCACGCCTGGGTTGGATCTGGCTGCGAACCCAATGACTCTATTCTGCAGTCACGCGGAGGAAATGAGGCCCAGCAGCCAAAGGCAGCGCAAAGAAGCACTTGTTCGTCTCAACATTCTTTCCTTGGTGAAAGTGATGAGCGTTATTCCACATGTCCGGAACCAGCTAGTGACGCGGGTGTGGGGACTCGGGATTAGGATGAGAATCATTGCGGGAAGAGGTTGGCGGAGGTTGTGCCCGGAATGAACCCTAGCGGCAGCTTCAGGATTCTGGAAACCCGACAATCTTAAGAGAAGATCAGGTACTTATGGTGTTGGACGCACCCGAAGACAGTGGCCGCTATAAGCGGTCAGCGTGGGAGTAGTGAACCGGGCGTTGTAGAACAGGAATACCACGCCGCCGCATGGTCCGAAACATGCGAGGCTTGTGAATGCAACGACCTTCAGAACCATTGACAAAACGAATATACTCTAAGCTGTCGTTGTTAGGTAGCTGCATGTTGTTCCTCTGTGATGTGGGTTTCCAGAGGCGGCATTGCCGTCGTCGAAGTGGATAAAGCTACTTGATAAGAAATGAAGTTGGAAGTCGACGAGCAAGAGCTGCTCCCTGCAGAACAGGGCTGCAGGGGTCGAGCCCAAAGGCCCTGCAAGAACGTTACTATTCTATAACAGGAAAAGCGCGTGACAATTCAAGCCCTGCATAACCCAGCTGCACCAACCGAACCATTCCTCTCCACGAATAACGTTGCGCAACTCCACGAAAGTTGATAAGTTCGTCACCATCACTGAGCAGAGTGTCATGGGCCGAGACAGTGTCACGTCAGGCACCGGCACCGCCTGCCAATTGATGTGGTGCTTGTGACCCAGAAGGCAGGTGGCCATGTTCGAGGTTTGACAACTACCAAGGAGTATTTCTGAACATAACAAACCACCGCTTCGACTCGATTCTCCTCTACGTATAGAATATCCCCGACTGACTTTGCCAACCGTGAGAAATCAAGCATGCCGGTAACGGCTCGGGCCGGGCAGTATCCGGGACATCTCTTGGAATTATGGCACCGGAACAGGAAGGCGGCGGCTACTATACAATTATGCATCAAGGTCACCGGTGTCGAGCGAACCACGGCTGAGGTTCTCTGCTGTACGCCTCGAACATCTCTTGTTCTTGAGTTGTTTTACAAAGGCGTAATAGTCGCGACGTGAACGCACGATGCGCCGTGCACTCTGAAATGCAGCCGCCCTGCTTGCAGCTGGTCCAATGGCCGCAAGTTCGTCTCTTGCGAGGCCGGAGCATCTCGAACCGCCCTCTAGAAAACCAGGAACCATGATGCGCAGCTAGGACAAGTTCCCCAAGCGGAGCGCCAGCTGTATGCTGTGAAACCCTCGGCCGTGGAGCTGGCCTTCAGTTCTCGACGTCACCACACGTGTCTGTGTTTGCAGACAGCCCAGTACGACATGGTGACGGGCGCGTGGGAAGCGGTGAAGCGGTCGTGGTCCGGGCATGACATATCCGGCGCGGGACGACCTTCCCATGACCCTTCGTATGCCAGCGAAAGACTCTTGAGGCACAGACCGGAGCCAGACTCGGCGACCATCTCGGGGCGCCAAGTCTTGTTCCACCGCCTGTCGGCCTCCGGAGAAGAAACCAACCCTGAACTAGGCACAGCTTGGCTAGGTTCTCGAAGGAGCCCGCCATCTGCGGAGATGGTAAACGGTGATACATGTCATACCGCACATCCACCGGTAGCCGGGCCTAATCCACTGACACTTGATCCCCTCTTTCAGAGTGGGCATCCGGTGAAACCTCGCAGAATGCAACCGGCATCGGGACGTTCAGGAGGACTGACACCAGGTACTGACCATGTCTCAAACGAGGTCTTTCGTTCCACAAACAGGCCCTGCCTCAACCCTACAACCCTTCCCTGGCCAGCATCTCACCAATGTCAAGATAGAAGGCCACGGCGTTGAATCTATGGAGCGGCGAAATTACGTCAGAACAGGCAATGCGAGATCATGGTGGTAGGGATATACTTACGACGGCGGATGACCCATCACCTTTTGCACTGTGAACCGCAGTCTGTTGCTCCAGTTGATCAAGTCAAGGTGGTTGACTCCCAGGAGCGTGCCCTTGTAAGTGCCCCATTTGCTGCTCTCGACGCTGACCAGGCCGTCGTTTGGCCCCTCACGCTCTTTGATAACACGATGAGAAAGACGGAACGGGCTCAGCAGCGGCGGCCGGTAGCGGACCATGGCGCCGTACGAGAAGTAGCGCACCGTCGTGTCGTCGGGCGTCGTTGGGTTGAACTCCTCGTTCATGTACCGCCTCGTCAGCTCGGCAAAGGCGCCCGGCTCCCACCCCGTCGTCCGCTCCCAGGCTGCGTACAGGCGGGGCAGGTAGTTGGGGCCGATGGCGTCAATGAGGTAGTCGGCGAACGAGCTGCCGTGGTGCGGGGTGCCGACGGTGGTGAGGGACTTGACGTCGACGCTGGCAGGCTGGAGCTGCGAGATCATGTAGCGGGCGTCTAGGCCGCCCATGCTGTGGGCGATGATGTTCACGCTCTTGCCCCTGGCCTGCGCCTCGATGTCCTCGGCCAGCTTGGCGGCGCGCTTCTCGATGGAGCCGCTTGGGGGCACCGAGGCGGTGATGACTTCAGCGCGGTTGGCGCTAAGCGCGTCCTTGATGCCGCGCCAATAGCTGATGCTGGGCAGGTAGGATCCGGCCAGCTTGAGCTCGGCGAATCCCAGCAAGCCGTGGGCGAGCACGATGGGGTGTTTGGGGGTTTCTATGGCGCAACGTGTCAACCACTTCGACCGAACCAGATTGGCACCGGGGAATCCGTGCGGGAGCCATACGGTAGCTGTCTTTGAGCTGGGCGTATTCATCGGCTATCTCTCTTCCCATGTCCTTGATCCGCGCGTCTGTTGGTGCCAGGCGGCGGCAAAGCGGTGCATAGGCGCTGAATTGCCGTTTTGGACCTGCACAGGCTGCAGGTCGACACATCGTCAGAGTTCCTGCATGATGAGCGCGGGGAGACCGACAAGCCACGGCCAGCCCACCCATCTGTTTGTTTGTTTCTTGCTGTCTGCTGCCCACTGTCCACCGATTTCTGTCAATGACTGAGAAAACGCGAGCGCAATGTGCGGGATTATTCGGCCCTGATATATTTTGAACAAAATCTCACTTGATTCGCTGCTAGCACATGATCCCTTTTTCGCAGAGTCTTCCTTGGGGCAAGCTGGGAGAATGTGCTGCGAAACTGGGCGGTGGTGACGGATACCGAACCCTGGTTTGCACCGTTGCAGTGCATGGTTGTTGGTTCGAGGTCGTGACATTTGGCCTGTTCCGGCAACGGCGACGGCGATCTGCTTGATACGGAGTGCAGGAGTGCCCTACCCAGACTGTGTAAATTCTGCATCAATACTGTCCGTGCATATCCGACTTGCTCGGCTACCTCACGAAAACTGTTCTCCTTGCTTATATCACTGCTCAGAACCTGGAGCGATGCCTCGAGTTCCATCTGGAAAGCCCCCATTTCAATCCTTGGCTGTCAGTCTCGGGTCCAATTATACGACCCGATAAGGCAGCCGAGCACAGCTCTCCCGGACCCCGGTCGCTTCTCACACTGTGCAGCATGCAATCCCTCTTCAAAAGTTGTTCTTGCCGACGACGGTAGGACGCCACGCCTTAATCATCCTCCGCCGTGATTCTGCTCCGGATTGGCTGAGAATTGCGCACGTCTGGTCGCAGTCGCGGACCAACAGCCCAGCAGCACGCCCGCTTGCATCGAAGATAGCCAATCGAGGCCTGATGTGGCGCGCCGCAACTTGCTCTTGGCGGCCCGGGACTCCTGCGGCAGAGATCAAGGTGGCCTTCATCGAAGCGATGCATGCAGCGACTCGGCAGCCTGGCCGCAGACCGACGAGGTTGCAAGGCGCGTTTGTCTACAGTCCGGTTACGTCGCATGCAACTTAGACCTGTCTACATTCCGGAGTTACTGGCCGGCGGACAGAAGCAACATATTCTGCCTACCTTGTAGGCAGAATACCTTCATCCATGATGGCAATGAAGCAGATGCTCTGTTCCCGTCGGAAAAGGATTTCTCCCGCACGTATGAATCTGGCCGATGAGGGACCGGGCCGGAGCCGTTGAGTGTCGGCCTTCTCTGCCGTTGCCTTCTTCGATCATCCCCCTGTTCCGTCCCGCAGCCCGTCATGCAGGTTAAGCGCCGTGAAGATCAAGTGCCGGACTGTCGGGCTCGCCGCTTGACAAACATGTCCCGCACCGCCAGCCGTGAGCATATATACCACCTCCTCTGTCCCCTCTAGTCGCGCTCATCTGCGCCGATGGCACCTCTTGCACTCGCGCCCTCCTTTGTGCAGGCCATCAGTCTCTGTCTGACTGATGCCGGCCCATTCCCACCAACATCGCTGACGGGAAGAGCGTCTCCAACTCTTTCGGCGCCATGTTGGCCGTCGGAGGCTGCTCAGGGGAGCTGTGCCCTGTCCCGACGGGCTCGCTGCCCTACGGGACGGCACCGGCAGGCACCGCCTTCATGCTCGCTGCCTTCGCCGCCCTGATCCCTCCCGTCGTATACGCAGGGCTTCGGTACAAGACTCCAGTGCACGCTTCGTTGCTGCTCGCGGCCCTTCTCGTTGAAGTCGTCGGCCATGTCGCCAGGGTCTTTCTGGTCGCAAATCCGACAAGCCATGCTTACTCGGCCGTACACCTCCTTGGGACGCACTGGGGCGCCGTGCTCGTCGGATCTGCCGTGAACCAGGTTCTTCCGCATGTCTTGGTCATCTATGGCCAGGAGTTCCAGCTCGTGTCGGATCCTGTGTACCTGACGATACTCTTCTTCATACTCGACATTTTTATGCTGGCGTTTCAGTCCGTCGGGATCGGGTTTGCTGCTACTGCCAGCACGGCTATCGAGGTACGCTATTTCCATATCCAGCAGGTAATATCTCTCTTTTGCTGACAGGTTCTCTAGGTCTCTCAAGGGCTCAATATTCTCCTCACGGGCCTTGCCTTCCAAGCCGTCAGCCTTCTGACCTTCTTGGGTACATATCGCTACTTTCGATACAAACTCTCGCATCGCCGTTATATCCTTGACGACACACACTCGCTCGTCTATCTCTCGCGGCGTTTCAAGTATTTCATAGTTTGTATGTTGAGCAGCCCTTCTCCATTAGCGAAAACACTGTGTACTGACGTTCCGTCAGGCCTTCAGATAGTTGCGCTCCTCCTTTTGGCGCGTACAGCGGTACGGGTAGCCATTTTCGCCGAAGGCTTGGCCAGCAGCTTCGCCCGTTCACAGCTCACCTCTCTCCTCCTCGACGATACCCTCGTCCTCATCGCAGCCCTTCTCCTAGCAGTCTGCCCAGCCGGCCGGTCGTTTGGCGTTGCCTGGGCAGCAACGTCCCCCGTGGCCTCCTCCTCCTCAGATCGGCCACCAGGCGCGCTGCTTCCCTTACGCCTACGACGCCATCACCGCCGCAATCGACGCTCTCACATCAATCAACACATCGTCTCCCTGCCATTCCCGTCCCCTTCTTCCACATCGCCACGATTCAGCCCGGGGTTCACGCCAAAGGCTGGGATGACACCAGGGCTGCCCGCACACCCGTCGCCTCATTACGCTCCTACGCTTGTGACGCCGCCGCTCATATCGCCGCCGCTGATCTCGCCGAGGAACAATCCCGTTCATCAACGACCTCCCTTTGATCATGCGTCGCCTACGCAGGCGGCGCCGTTTCTTGCCCCGCAAGAGAGCCCGGGGCTTGACTCGGCCTTGTGGATGACACCCGGGCCGACGCCTGGGGAGCATGGGAGGAAGAGGCGGATGTGGGTTGGTCAGGACGGGGTTCAGATGGTGGATAGTGAGGCGTTGTGGTGATGGTACAGAACTCGCTTTCGCCCATGAAGAGTTTTTATCTGGGGATGAGCAAATGTCTTGAGTCTTGTTTTGGACCCGGAGTGGGCGCTTCAGGCTTGCTAGTGTGGTCAATGAGGCGACACTTTCGACTTTTTGGGTTTAGGATATCTACTTGAGCACGGCGCAATAGGCGTTTACTTGACTTGGCTGAGGCCTCGTTTTGCTTCTTTGTATCGGAATCCATGATGCAGATACGCGTGGTTGATACTCATTTGCGGTGGTTTGCCCGTTCAATTATGTGAAGGACTTCCAGAGGGGTTCGCAAAAGAAATTATCCCGAGCAGGTGTGTACGGCCATCTCTACGGTATCAATTCAGGCCTGTCGACTTGCTTGGAGGAGTTCCATAAGCTGGAAACGGCGTGCTTGCTACAAGAATCATCTACCCAAGCATCACCTGCTGAAAGCCTCCGCCTCAACCCAACGGGCCTTGCCACTTCCTTTGTTCTCTGTCGCCCCCCACCCCCCGGCCCCCCTCCCCCAACCCAGCCTCAATTTAGAAGCGTCCATGCCTGAAACGGTTACATTGAATAGTTCGATGATGTTGCACATATTTACGAAGGAGTCCAACGGTATCTCGCTTTGTTAGGTGATAGCTTATATAGGGTTCTTGAGCTACGACCAAGATGTGAGACAGAGCTTCATCAGCCTGACAACTCCTAGAATTGTCCACGCCGAAGTACTGCAAAGATCAACCATCATTCACTACTTGACTATTAAAAAATACTAAGTCTGAAGCGTTCGAACTGAAAGTAATAATGCCAAAACGCTCCAGGATCGCTCGAGCCAAGCGGAAGATTGTGGGAGAAAAGGATCAAGATGTGCTTAGCAGCCAAGGACCAAGCGCTTCTTTATCTCCAACACCGTCTGTCGGTTCTACTGCTGGGAGCTCCCTTGGCGTCCAGGACCATCGGCAAAGCAACCAAAGCTCAAACACGCAGATTCAACAATCTACGTCAGCGAAACTTGTCGACAGTGTTTCGGGTAGCAGCCATGTTATTGAGAGATTTTTCAAAGATGGACCGGGGGACTTGCCCCTGAGGCAGCCCCGACGCACACCGCTCAAGACGGAGCAATTCCCAATTGCCTCCACGGAGCCTGAGAAAGAGGCCGAGAAGAGCGTGAAGACTTCACCCACAGACACAGCGGCTCACAGGAAAGAGGGTGAGGCAGGCCAGGAGGCTGCGACACAATCTCAGCTTGACCCCTTGGCCAATATTCCAACTAAACGGAGGGTGATTGAAGAAGACAAACAAACAGGGCAAACGCAGAAGCCGTCACCCGCTGCGTCAAACGTCTCCGAGCTGAGCGCAACTCATCAGTCACCATCCGAGCGCCGCCGGCCATATGCATCGGGCGAGAACATAAGAGCCTCGCTGCCGCTTCGTTCCCCAGGGACTGGACGAGAAGACGACGGTTCCTCCTCCTCCATGACCTCTCAAACCCAACCACCCCCTGTCTTCATCATGGGCGACGCCGACGGCGCCCGCTTTGCTCCCTTCATGGGGGAGGACTCTCCCGATTCGAACGAGTCCATGACGGACATCATAATGCGGGATCAAATCCGACGGTCCGAGGCAGTACTCGGGCGGTCTCTTAGCAATAGAGAAAGGGACACCATGATCTCCTACTACCAGGACATGAGGCGAGGCCGCGGCGCCCCAAGCGAAGCCAACAAGCCAACAACGACAATCCACTCCCCAACCAACCAGAAAGAGGCCAAAGACGAACCGGGATCATTCGATCTGTTCCGCGACCCTGCAGGCCGCAGCCGCGCCGAACCCGAACAGCCGCCCTCAACCATGGGCGGCCCGTCTCATGCTCAGCCCTTCAACGATTCTGGGCCCGCGGCGCTCGGCAAGACGCCATGGGAGGACAACGACGCCTCCGGCAAGTCCGAGCCCGAGCGAGGAGAGCGCTCACTTGAGGGCCTGAGCGAGGAGGACCTGCGCAAAGAGATCGAGCGTCTTGAAGCCCAACTTCGAGACGTAGCCCAGGGCGGCCTCACCTTGCTACGCCTGGAGAGAGACGCTGTTGAGGGGAGGCTTGCCTCGCTCGAGGCGGAGCTAGACGCCGTGAAGGCCGAGCTCTCGGACCTCAAGGCCTGCTTCGAGGCATGTACGGATGCCGAAAACGGTAACTTGAAGGATGGCAAGAGGGCATGGGATTCTCCCCAGCCTGCTCACAACCAACGTGGTGGTCTGTTTGGTATCAAGAGTGTCATGTTCGCCATGGCTGTGCTGGTGTGGCTTGTTACCGAGGCCATGCTGCACAGCAAGCGGCTGGCGGACGGGTACGGGGGGTACGTGAATGGAGGGTATAACGGCCTAGGAAGCGTTCTCATCTTTGGCACATGGGTCAAGTTTATGGTGTTTGAAGTTGCGGTTGTGTTTCTTGGTGTTCTCGCCTCGGGTGCGGTGATGGGGTAGTGCGTGATTCCGCCCAGTGATGTTCGAGGATCGTAGGAGGCGTAGGGTACGGTACGACATTGATGTGTGATACGTTGTTCGGTTGGGGGTATTCGTTAGCATTTGTTTTGGTTACAATCATAAGGCATGCCTACCTGTACAAGTCATTCGAGTCGTGTGCTATGCTTTATCTTTGAAAGTAGGCATCAGACCTTACCTGGTAATGATCGTTGGATCATCCCAATTCCAGCCCACTGCCTACCTTTCCAGCGTCTCTTTAGCTGCTACCGCGTCTCAACAGATTGGACCGAGGTAACAATTCGATCTTTCGCTTTTCCCTGTTTCACCCTTCCTCTTCGGAGACGACATCATCTTTCCCAATCCGGAGCCAGGCCGCTCTACATGCTTCAGAACAATCGAAGAGGAGTCCACTCATGACGGTCGCCAAGAAATTTGTCTGCTTTGCTCGACTATCAAGTATCAACTGCTATCGCCTCGGTGGTGTTTAGCAACGATACTTTAAAGAAGAAGCAAGAGAAAGCAAACACAAAAAGCTCACCACTGAGCCCCTTACGGAGGTCAGTGGCTACGAAAACCCCCCAATCCCCCAATGGGAGTTTTACTTCATAAAGCGGCGGTTCGGCGTTCGGCCATGGATCGAACCAGCAAGTTCCGGAGAGTCAAGTCGGACCGACGGGGGGCGGGGGGGGGGTGTGTTTAGCTCACAGCCCACGCCCTACCCGCTTGATCACGGTCAAGTAGTAGTAGCCCCTGGTGACTGGTGGAATGCGGACCTAGTTTATAAAGGGCGGTTTGGGGGTAAGGGAAAAGCATGCTGTCAGTGGGCGGAGCTGGGATGAAGCTGGGTCGCGGTTCATCTTGCTCCGGTATTTCGTAAGTGGGCTTGCTGTTCTGGCGGCCGTTCTTTTCGCTATTCCTGCTGCTCGATCTCGCCGTGGACACCTCGAACGTCGGAGCGGAAGTAGCAGAGCAGCTGAGTGCAGGGTAGCTCATGAGAGTCGAAGTATCAGTAAGCGGTGACGAGTGTTGATTCCGTCTCAGCAACCGATAGGTGTCGCGTCACTCGTATGCGCAAGATCAGAACAAGAGGAGTGCGCTCGACGACTTTGTCTCAGTAAATAGTTACCATGGAGTGGCAGCGGCCAACGAGGAGCGATAGGATCCGTGCTGCCTGTAGCGTGATGCGGCACAGCGGTTGAAGTTGGAGCACTTCCGGCCGAAGGATGGAAGCGAGCATAAGCCCACCTCCTTTGCAGGTAGCACGTGGACTCTGCGTGGGTCAACAGGAAACCTCCAGGATTTAGCGAACGTGAAACTCAAATTTATGTGTGCTTAGAAGAGGCTTACACATCACCTTCGTTCCTGGGGCATGTGCGCTTTCTCAAAGCGATATTGTAGTGCGAATCTGTGAGAAAAGAGGTCGTGGTCTGAATGAACACGGCGGAAGGTCGCACTAGCGGTGAACCGTCCCGCGACAGCAGTTCAGCGAACCTTGGAATGGAGGAAGGGACCGGAGAGTGTTCCGGAACCAGTCCAAAAAGCGGCATCCCGGCGCTGCCATGATTGGTACCAACCGGCCGTCTCTGGAAGTTTTGTTGCACCTTGACGTTGCTTGGCTGCCATTGTAGGTTTCAGGTCCCATCGTCGTCAAACGCTGGAGAGGGAAAATGCTATGCACCAAAGTATTCGACAGAACCGACTGGACTTTCACTCGTAGAGATAGCCAATAAAAAAGTTCAAGGAAAGAAAGCCCGAGATTGAAGGTTCTGTCCACTAATCTGCGATGTGTTCTGGACATGTTGGGGACTCTCAAAGTGGGAGGTCCTTCGAGGATCTGCGTCAGCAGGGCTCTGCACCACCCGCTGCGAGGTTTCCCATTCGGGAAAGGCGCGGAGGAGTTTCCCAACGTCAAGAGCATAAACCGACGGCATCCAACGCACTGTGAATTCATGTCCTGTACAAAGTCATCCAAACGCGTACTTCTCTACAAACTAAGAGCACCTTGCAGCACCAGTACATGAACAATTTTTCGCATAATACTTTCCAACAGCCCCTTCCTTACGGGGCTGCAGGGCAGTGCTTGACCTTCTAGGAGGGCACATGTTCGAACCGGATAAGTCCACCTGGGGGACGCCCCCGGGGTTTTCGTATGCCGACAACCTTCCTCACCGGTGACGATCGGGGAAGGCAGCAGGTCGGTGAGCTTTTTGATGTATTGGTCGACTCTATCAGATAGATTTTCTTTTCTGTTCTGTTCTTCTTCCTTTTCCCATATAGTACGAAAAGAATGAGGGACTGTATGCTGCATGACATCCCTGGACCGGTTTCATTTTTGCCTGCTTTGTTACTGCCGCCATATATCAGACTTCTGTTATCGCTCGTCGTAATATCAAGGAACGATACTCCCGCAACCATCTGCCGCGCTAACGCGTTATGCCGTTTTATGATCGTCGCGGTTCATCAAGTCATGCTTGTTGGTCCAAACCAGCTCGTCGCGGCAAATCGGTGGTTTGACTGGTATATGTCGTTGGCTTCACTTCCCTTACTTTCTATCCTTCATGCGGTCTCCCTAGTTGTTCGCACGTTTTACTTATCCGCCTGGGGCCTTGATCAAGCTGTCATCCGCTTACGCTTTCGCCTATCTGTCCCGCACATGTCTTCACGTGGCGAGGGCCGTGCGTCATCAAGTGCCCCGCAAGCTGCAGCATAATCAGAACTCCTGCCTGGTCTGCTGCGGAGATTCCTGTTGTCGTGTTTGGCCTCGATAATCGATATTGCTTGCATTTGTGGGGTAAAAGCTTGATTGGGGTGACCGTAGGGGGTGCACCCTTGGGAGTCTGGGACGTTGCTTGTTTAGCTTGTTCAGTACCGAGTACAGTAGCATCCAACCGCCAAACTCTTCGGTTCCCATTTTATCCCAGTTTTAGCCAGAGTGCACCATCCTACTTTCCTGCGAGACATCCCAACCGCCTACCGGTATCTGCAACTAAATCCAACGGTGGCCGCCTTCCTGCGACCTCGTTGCAACGAGGCAGCAGTTTCGGTGCTTTGTCAAGCTGACCAAATCCCAGATCGGAAGCTGATAGTATTGACAACCCCAAAATGGTTGTCACTTGTACAGGCACACGGCAAACGCTTACCGGAACGTGCATTCTTCGGGGAGGCCCTTGCGTCGGCTGCCGGAACTTGCCATCCATGCCATCGCCGTCGTGGCTACGGAGGAGTCTCAAGTGCCGTAACCGTCACGACCCCTAGACACCGAGCTTCACCCATGTGACACTGAAGCAATCAAGATCTCATTCTGGGAGCCATACTTTCTCTGCTATGGCTCTCACCTGTGCGTGTCCACGGATATGAGTCAAGGACCACGCCCCACTCGGCCTATTCTATTTCAGAGACCCGGCACAGAACTTGCCGTGGGCCAAGATGGCGTTGCTGGAAGGCCAGGTAAATTCCAGGTATTGGACGAAGGGACTGCCACATGATATGCGATCTAGACCGTCTTGGTTCTCAACGGCTAGTCGTGAGTGTTCGGTATGTGGTTCCGCTCCAGCGCAAGATCCTGTTCCGTATAAACTGGCTCACTGCCCTTGAACTCGCGTCAGGAGAGTTTCCTTGGCTTTTATCTTTTCAACTTCCTGACGGACGACGAGAGCATACTCTTCTTCTCCGACCTAGTCTCACCAAATGACGGTGACGTCCGGCAACCCCTCGAGCGGCGGTGGGCATGGAGGAAGTACTGGTGCGGGAGACACCGGAAGCCATGGACACAGCAACCCTGCCATGGCGGCCTACTTCGCCCAGAGACAGGCGGTGACGGAGCGTATGATGGAGTACTATGCCGCCGGAATCTGCGGTCTGATGGCGCTTTTCGTCGTCCTACATTGGACTCGCTGGCTGTGGGCAAAGGCGGAAGGGTCAAACCGGACCGCTGGAGTACTGGAACTTCCATTCGTTGCGTGCTCGAGGTAGGGCATACTCCTTGCTGGACTTGCTCGAGGAACACCGGCTGACCAATCCAGACTCCTAAGGAACTTACTGATCCGGAAGATCACGGGGTTCAAGTCCGCTGGGCATGCCATTGTCGTCACAACCTACGTCGCCATCAATGCGGCCATCACATTCACCAATGTCGATACCAAATCTCTGGGCAGTCTAGCTCATAGGTTCGGCTGGTACGTTCGCCATCTTCTTGCCGGTTCCCCCATATCCTGCCATCGAGCACGTACTCATGCGCGTTGACGCACAGGGCATCGCTAGTCAACCTGGTCTTGGTCGTGTTTTTGGCCCTCAAGAACACCCCCCTGGCCTTTCTAACGGCCTATTCGTACGAGAGGCTCAACTGTCTGCACCGGATCGCCGGCTATACCGTGTTTGGTGCCATGGTTACCCACGCCGCCTTGTACACAGCCTTCTTCAACAGCCAAGGACGTCTCCTCGCCATTTACGCCGACAGGGGTCAGATTGCTGCCATCGTGGCGGGTTTCGCCTTTTTAAGCGTTATCTTCTCTGCCGTGTTCCTTCGCCGTCTCCGATACGAACTGTTCTACGTCACGCACATATCCTCTTGGGTCGTGGCCGTCGTGGCGGTCGGCTTCCACCAACCCGTTTTCGCAAACAAAACGCTCCTAGTCACCCTCATTGCCGCGTCGACGTGGTTCAGCGACCGGGTCATTAGGGCCGGCAGGATCTTGTATTACAGCGCCAACAACGAGGCGACACTGCACCCCCTTCCCGAAGGGGGCACCAAGGTCGTCATGAAGAAGGTACCAGCAAGGGCCGAACCGGGGAAGCACTGCTTCGTCTGGATTCCCGCCATCCGCCAGTTCGAGACGCATCCTTTTACCATTCACAGGAGCTCGCCCGTCGAGTTCACGGTCAAGGCACGCAACGGATTCACGAGCGACCTCCACAAGTACGCGGCCGCTCATCCGGGCGCGACGGTGAGGGCGTCCATCGACGGCCCGTATGGCACGTTTCCTGATCCAATGGATTTCGACAAGATCGTGCTCATCGCCGGGGGCGGAGGTGCTACATTCACGTTTGGGCTGGCGGTTAACGTCCTCGAGAGAATGGACCAAGACTCGCCAAAGGACATTGTGTTTATCTGGGCCGTCAAGAACCATGGTGAGTCCCCACCCACATACTACCCACATCGCTACACGCGTCGTGTATCCGGGCGGTACTGACGAGTTTTGGTGGGTAACAGAAAACCTCTCCTGGTTCAGAGAACAGCTGGACCTCCTGCGGGCGCACCCGCACTCACCCAGAGTCAATGTCTCCCTCTACGTCACACGGACCTCATTATCGGAATCGGATCTGCTTAACCGGAGCGGGCACCGCGGGCCCGCTGTCGGTTCGGATTCATCCTCCGAGGGCACCGATTCACCTCCCCTATCGCCGGCCGTGTCAGACCCAGAGAAAAACGGCGGCACCCACATCCCCGCATCCTCGCTCCGTTGGCCGTGTCTTTCCCGGGGTGATGTCGAGAAGGAGCTGGAGTGCAGCGCCCTCGAGACGCGGGTTGAGCGAGTGCATGGCGCAGCGCTTGAGAAGAAGGACGCGACCAGCACCACCATCGCCGCTACTGCTGCCCACGGGACGGCACACGCCTTTTTCGAGTACGCGGTCATGGCGGGAAGGCCGGATGCGGCATCGCTCATCCGCGACGCCGTTGGGAGCACACCGCGGAATGGGCGCGTGCTGGTTGCTGCGTGCGGGCCCGACGGGCTGATGCGGGTTGTCCAGGATACGACGGCGAGACTGATTGTCGGCGATGGTCCGGCTGTGGAGCTGCATTGTGAACAGTTTGGTTGGTAGGTATAGCCCCTAGGTTCACTGAAACCTCCCAGGTCTAAATGGACTCATGTTACACTACACTTTGCTCTCTGACCCTAAAAGACGTCGAGGCCTGCTTTGGATACCTTGAATTTCTTGCTTGTATTTCATCCTCCTGGGACTGAGTCGGCATTACGTTCGGGTCTGACTCTTTCAACTCATATACCGCTTACCTGTGATTGATTTCCTTCCGGATCGGTATCGTGGAAAACCATCAATGTCATGATCGCATCACGAGCCATTTCCGCCACCTCGACCAGACGTCACGGCACCGTCTGGCAGCACCAGACGAAGAAGCCCGGGGCTGGCAGCGATGATGGATCCGATTTTTTCCAGAGGTCCGGTCAACGACGCCGCTCCCGACAATCGGTACCCGGTGCGAATGCCGCAGGTTGAAACACGACACCTTTACCTTCCAGTTCGCCAGACCTCGGCGACAGTCGACCATCCGGAGGAGCAATACTTCGGTCATACCCGGCGCTCCGCTGTCTACTCTAGTTGGTCAACACCTCAAGGGAATTGCCGCGAACATTGAACAACAGCTACAGTCTAGGCCTGGTTTGTTCGTACTACCTCGAGATATGAGAAGAAGTTAACGGAATGTATGAAGAAACAAAGAAAAAGATACAAGTCAACTATGTCAAAGTGAAAGAAGACGATGTGTAACACCTGAACTATTTGAGTTCCGCGCTAATAAACAAACCAGGGTTGACTTGTATGATAGCTCCGGCTGGCAGTCGTCGAAGACTCCAAGTACGTGGATACAAAAGGGATCATTGCCCTCGACGCCGCATGATCTTGTTATGCAAGGCCTTATAGCCAACTCTTTTGCTTGTTTTCTCGAGGCTTCCCCTCTTTCCGAAGACCCTGCATCAGCACCCACAACTGCTCTGTGCGGTATAATTTTTCGCGTTATCTCGATGTAAGGTTGAAGCTGACTCGCCCTGCTGCAAATCTGGCCTTGGCTTGCGCAATCGCTGCGCTTTGTAAATAGCTGCATGCAGCAAGACGTTGATAGAAAACCCCAGTCACCGCCTTTCGAGTTATTCGCAGCAATTCCAGCTTGAGCTATTCTCTTCCTTTTACCGTCATATGTTCGCATTCAGCATTTATAACATAAATGTTTTCGATTCCTTTGATTTGGAGCCCTTAGCCTCACCTTTCCCCCTTCCCATGCTCATTCGGTGACTGACGTCAGGTCCGAGTTCGGCTCTCAATCAGCTCGCCAATCAGCAACTGGACCGTGCGACACATTCTCTGACCGACAGCTCTTCCTTGCCTTCTTGGCCGACCAAGCAATTCAAACCTCCGAGTCCCAGGAAGTCACCAAAGCTCTCAAAGCTCTCAGATCGTGACTGCCTTGAAGCTCCACCTCGAAACCACCTGCCCGGTCCAAGCACACGAGCGTCGCGATAGCATATCAATCGATTATTTCCACCAGCCATGCGCAGTTTCACATTCAAGTGGTCAGTTTCACGCCAAATCATTCATGTCCCAGGAACCTGGAGCTTGCATCCGGCAGGCAGAGCTTCTGGCTGTCGCTGCTCCCCGGGCAGCGCTTCTGGGCCCCGCTCCATGACGAATTCATTGCATCTTTTCTGTGGGAAGCTGGCTAACACTGGTACTTGAATGCGCTCAACACAGGCCCCAGCCAGCGGACGAAGTCTTCGTGACGGGGACCTTCGACAGCTGGGCGAAAACCACGCGTCTGGACCGGGTTGGCCAGGGTTTTGAAAGAACACTGGAGTTCCCGGATTCTCCTGGCAAGATCGTATACAAGGTCAGTGAGCTGATTCATTTTGCACCACGTTTCGAGATTCCCCTCTTGAACCGTGAGTTTGCCTCGAGACAGGCCGGCGTTATATCAACCCGCCAGGACTGCCTCGCAAAAAGGCGCGATGAATCCGAAGCAGCGGTGAGCTCGGTGAGGGTCGACCTGGAAGCCCCGCGACGCCCATCCCGCCCCGCCAACATCCTCCGCCAAGACCACCGCACAACGTCGCGTCGCAGGAAAGGACTCGACGATGACTCTGCCCTGGTCTTGTTTCAAATACTGTTCTCAGCGTACATTGCTGTCTTTAGCATGCTGGGCGCGGGCTTCATGACGCATTGCTCTTGTGCGCCTTCCAACCCAACTGCACCGGAAAGACCGGCGCAGGCATGAAAGGGTGAGCAGAACATGGTGGGCGATCACAAGCGAAGGAGCAAATCTCCTTTTAGCGGCAACCCGTGTGGGACCCTGGGCAGGGCGCTGCGAAAACAGCCATCTGGCCCGTGACCCAGAACGGGGACAGGGGATGCTGCCATGGTTCTGTTCCAACAAGCTTGACATCACCCCTCTTTTCGCGCCCGGGCCCTCCCCTTCAAAGCTGGCATGGTCCCCGCTTCTTTTGCGCATGACAACATTGACATTGGCCGTTTCATGCCATCGCACCAGCATCAGACTCGATTACTGACGCACCATTCGCATACAGTTTGTCGTCGACGGACGCTGGGAACTCGATACTACTGCGCCGCAAGAGAAAGACGATCAAGGAATTGTCAACAACATCCTGCTACCGGAACAAATGGACAAGGTCGAGGAAGCTTCCCAGGCTGCGGCCATCAACAACCTCGTGCCCGATTCCACCTCGGTTCAATTGGCTGGCGCTGTGCCTCTGGAGAGCAAGAAGGAAGCACAACAGAAGGACAAGCCCGAGGTCACAGAGGGCGGGAGCTCAGGTGCTGCTGCCACACTCAACTCGGCGGCCCCCGACTCTACAACAGCCCAATTGGCCGCCGCTGTTCCGCTGGAAGACAAACAGGCATTGGCCTCGACCCCAGGTGACTTTCCCCAGTCGCCGGCACCCGAGACCGAAGAAGAGGAGAAGGGCGGCAACGAGGAGAAAGTCGACAGCCTCCCAGGCAGCTTTCCTGAAACGCCGGCCGCCGACCTCAACAAAGAGGTGAAGGTCGACCCGCTCCCAGCCGCCGATGGTGCCGTAAATCCCATCAAACTCCAGCCTGGCGAGCAAGTTCCCAAGGATTTCTCAGCCGGCGCCGTGGACAGCCACGTCACTCTTGACAAGGAATCGTACGAGAAGAGCGATCGCATCCCGGGCGTTGAGACCACTCTTCCCTACGTTACAGGCAACATGATTCCCGAGTCGAGCTTGCCCATCACGGGAGCCAACGACGTCAACATCAACACCGTCGCTCCTGAATCAACCACGGCCAATCTGGCCGGCGAGGTCCCCCTGGAGCCCAAGGTTCCTGACATCGTCAAAAAGAGTCAAGAGCAGGCAGAGGTTGAACCGGAGGCAAGCGCCAATAGTGAGGAAGTGAAGGAGAAGGCGGCCGTTGAAGATGAGCTCCTGGCAAAGGTTCCCGAAGCTCCGTCGACGTCGGAGGGCACCGCTGGCAAGGGGACAGAGAAGTCCGAGACGGACAAGACAGGGGTTGAGACGGTGCTCGCTGCTACGAGCACGGCCGGCGCAGCGGCGTTGGGCGCGGCGACCTCTGCCGGCGAAGTGGCGCTCGGTGCGGCGATAACCGCGGCCGAGACCGCTGGTCCCGTTGCGGCTGGTGCTGCGACCAAGGCCGGTGGCGCCGCCGCTGGGGTTGCGGCCCAGGCGAGCGATGCTGCTGCTAACATTGCGTCCGTGGTGACAACCGTCGCAACCGACGCCGCCAACAGCCTGTCCAATGCTGTCAAGGGAGTCTTGCCGGGCGCCACCCACGAGGCCGAGACTGTGGTCCAGGAAAAGCAGAAGGCTGCCATTGACAGCGTGTCTCCGGAAGTTCCGGCCGAGGTTAAGGAGTCCATGCGGGAGGCGGGCGCGAGCCCGGAGGCTGCTGTTAACAGTGCTGCTGTGGAAGAAAAGAAAGGGTACGAAGCCGAGCTGCTTGAGAAGGTGAAGCCGGCCGAGGCGGTCGGTGGATCGTCGGCGGAGGCCACCGAAAAGGTGAAAGCAGCGGAGGAGACCAAGCCTACCGGGGAGAGCAGACCTGCCGAGGAGAACAAGCTTGCGGCTGTGACAAATATGGAGGCTATCGAGACCCTCCCTAAAGTCGAGCCTGCCGAGGCCCCCCAAGCCGAGACCAAGCCGAAACCTTCTGATGAGGGCACGGTTCTGGCTGTAGAACCCCCTCAGCCTATTGAGGCCGTCAAGGCTGTCGACGAGGCCAAGCCCTCGGAAACGCCAAAGCCTGTTGAAGAAGCCAAGCCCACCGAGGACAGTGCGCCCGCGGTGACCGCCTTGGCTGCTGAGCCACCAAAGCCCACCGAGGAAGTGAAGGCCGTCGATGTGGCTCCGAGCACAGAGACTCCCAAGGCGACTGAAGAGACAAAGCCTACTAAACCGGCCACAGCTGTGCCTGCGCCTACGGAGATTGAGGCTGTGAGACCTGCGGTTGAACAAGCCGCGACAGCCGAGCAGGCTGCGCCGGTTGAGGCGGCGGCCAAACACGCTGCACCCAACGGCACCACCAACACCACCGCCGGCGCCAGCTCGAGCAAGGCTACGTCGGACAAGAAGAAGAAGCATAGGATCAGCGGCTTCTTCAACAAACTGAAGGAGAAGCTGAAGTAGCCTTGCGCGGCAACCCATCCTCCCTTTTCCCTTCGCTCGCTATTCCCCGTCTTTTCACCGGGCATCCGTCTTGTATCATATCTGCTCTCGGGTCATCTTTGTTGGCTGTGTGGCAGGGTTGTTCCAAGATGGCAGTGTGACGATGGGTAATGATGTTTTTTTGTGATTAGGAGGGCCTTGTCTTCACGGTGATTGTCTAGTACTCGAGTTGGTCATACCAAAGGCGATGGAAGTTTTGTTGGGAAATTGGCGGGAAGTCGGAAGCTTGGTTTTGTGTCACTGTGTGGGAGGCTCGAGTAATCTCGATATCCAGCCCCATTACCATGGCTTGTTTTCAGTTCGGGGGGTGGCTTTTTGTCTAGTGTTAATGTTTTTTGTTTGGCTTGAGGATCGGTATATTGGGATTCAGCCTAGTAAATGGGTATGCTGGTGTTCAAAGCTGCTTGTTGTGAAGGGATCTGTGATTTCGCTTGTTCCAGCCATGCGCTGACGTCTTGCATTGGGCACCCTACCTTAAAGGCCACCCCACGGACACGTTGTGTTGCGCACAATGACTAGTAGGAACTGGAGCGCCATGTCTTCTAATGGTCGTTTAGGTCGAGCAAGTGGACTTGAAAGACTGCAGATTGAAATTGGAATGCACCGTTCCCATCAATATGTGGTACGGATGGCCAAGATCAACTGGAGGGCCTAACTTGGTGTGTTACTGGGTGTCGCTGGAAGCCATCACCCCAATGACACACTCACTCATAAAAGTCACCTGACACAGTGCTCGCCGGGGCTCGGGAGCCACTCCGCCGATGGCTCAAATCATGGACTTTGCCCCGCGGATCGGTCGTGACTCTTCCTCCTTCCGTCAACACCCGTGGGGTCCAGACTGGGCCCCTCCGACTCCATTTGCCGTCGCCATCGAAGACGAACTATGCCCAAACATAACGGTACTGCCGAAAGTGCAAGATTATCTGTTTGATTATGGGAAGGACATTTGGCCATTTCGACGACCAATTCGCAAGCCATTGACCCGTTAGCGAAGTGCTTTCGCAGAGGTCCGGAAGGGGTAGACCCACTACCTACCACTCCGGTCGCCCCCGTCGTGTCAACCCATCGGCAGCGAGCTCGCAACGGACGGTCATACATACACCACTATTCGTCAAGACCTGCACGCAGGCTACCGTGGACGGTACCTGCCAGAGCTCTGTCGCAGTTCCCTCGACTAAACTTACCTCTCCAACATGAGCGCGACGCCATCCGCTCCGAGCAAGGCGCCATCGGCACCAGCGGCAGCGAGCCACTCGCCATCGGCTCCTGCGACTTCCAATACAAGCTTCGACACTAATCGGCGTCCGTCGCAGAGTCCGCTGCACCCTCAGGCTGCCCCGAGGAAAGGTCAGGGCTCGAAAAAGCAACACCGGAACCAGCGGCGAGCTGGAACGCCGGGAGACATGAGGCACCTTGACGACGAGGACGCATTGGCCGAGATGCGTGCTCTGCGGAATGCGTCGAGCCGGCGTGGCCAGACTTCCATCACGCACTTGATGAGTTACGCCTTGCCCCCACGCCCTCACGATAGTCACCACACATCCTACTCCCGCTCCTACCGACGCAACCCTTCCTGGGGCGTAGGCTCAGGTTACCATGCCGCCGACAAGGCTCGCTACATCCATGCGAACTACCGCTTCGTCGTCGCCCCCAACGGCAATTACACGGCCCAAGCCGCCGACGCCGACCAGCATCTTGACTGGGGCGATGTCCTGCAGGTCATCGCCTCGGCCGAGTCGCAGCAGGCGTCCTGCCCCATCTGCCTCTCCGACCCGATCTCGCCACGCATGGCTAAGTGCGGGCACATATTTTGCCTGCCCTGCCTGATGCGCTTCATGAACACCAGCAATAGTGAGGAGCCGGGCAAGAAGCAGAGTCGGTGGAGGAAGTGCCCGATTTGCGAGGACGCCATCTACTTGTCTGATGTGCGGCCTGTGAGGTTCTATGCCGGCCAGGAGTGCCCGCTGCCCCGCAAGGGGGACGACGTCATTCTTCGTCTCATGATGCGGAGTGGCCGAAGCACGCTGGCGTTGCCAAAGGAAGGCGCCGCCGACGTGTTACAGTCGGGCAAGGATATTCCATGGCATTTTGCGGCCAATGTCCTGGACTATGCCAGGATCATGCGAGGCACCAGCGACTACATGGTAGAGCAGTTTGACCGCGAGATCGAAGACCTACTGAGACAGGAGAAGGAGGACGAGCTCCTCTATCACGAGGACAACGAGTGGACACAGAAGGCGATCAGGGTCATCAGGACGGCCAAGGAGAAGCTGGCCGAGTCTGGCGAGACGGAACCGGTACCTGCCCTTACCACCGCGACCCCGGGACCGAGCCAGACGAAGCAAGTCGAGCAAGACTTCTACTTCTACACCTCCCCGCCCCATCTGTACCTCTCACCGCTGGATATCCGGATTCTCAAGACCAAGTACGGTTCGTTTTCGGCCTTCCCTTCCACCCTCCTGCCGAGGGTGGAACACATCACGACCGGCCATGTGGTTGACGAGGCCTTGCGGAAACGGGCCAAATATCTCGGCCATCTACCTCGAGGTTGCCTGATCAGCTTCCTGGAGTGCGATTGGACGGATATCGTCCCCCCGGAGATCTTGGCCACCTTCTCGGACGAGATTGAGCGCCGTCGCAGGCGCAACCGGGAGAAGGCAACGCAGGAGGAGCGCGAGAGGTTGCAGGCGGAACGACTCGAGGCAGCCGCGATTCGCGACGCGAGGAGGAATCTCGACGGCGGCGCCACTGACGAAGGGGTGACGGTGCGGTTTGGCAGTTCCTCTGGCGTAGGCGTCAATGAGCCACCGGTAGATATGAACGATTTCCTTCCGCTTGGCGCCGGCGGCACGACGCCGCCAAACCCTAGACCGGGTTTCTCGTCGCTCGCGAATATGAGCACCAGTCCGACGGGCCGGAGGACTGTTTGGGGAACACCCTTAATTGCAGGTCCGCGCGAGGAGATTTTCGCAACACCCCGCCATCAGGTCGATGATGGGTGGTTGAAGGATACTGATGTTCTCGAGACGCTGGGTGCTGCGGACATTGCTGCGCAGCTTGAGGCGTTGGGCGTCGAATCCGACGGTGCTCCGAGCAGCGCAGCCGCCGGGGCTGGTGTTGGAGCGTCTGGAGGAGGAGGAAACGGCGGCAAGAAGAAAAAGAAGCAGAAGATCACGCTGATGAGTACAGGTGGTCGAAGGGGTCTTTAGTTGGCTTTGCCGGACAGAGTTTGTTCTTGCAGCTTTGAAGCTTAGAGGTTATCCGAAGGAGCATGGGGGAGAGGCCTTCATCGAGCTGCCGTCTCGGGACTCTGCATGAATGGCGTCTTTTGTATTCGAAAGAAACGGGGCATGGTTCGATTTACGGTGATGGCGCCCCGGCGTGAAATTGGTGTATTCACCTTGTGAAGTCAAAGATTATTTAAGGTACCCTACAGCGTTTTGTCGAGATGGGCTTTTCCACTGGCGGTTTGTTGCGCCCTTTTAAGGCACCATTTATATATTGTTACCAAACTGGCTTGTTTCCTTCCACAAAGCTTCCAAAGGGTACTATTCTGCTTTGATTCCACGTGTTATTGCTCAGCATCATAGAGGTGGTTGTTTAAAAGGTTGCCCCACGAGCTGGAGGTACCTCTGTACCGTAGACAACGGGCCCCAGCTGCAACCGACATGAAGTCATCGATCGCTCAGTGATCGTCTTATTACCTGTTCTCTGAACTTCCGTGAGTGAGTTGATTGTCAGGAAGAGCAATGCACAGCAGCGTCGCCATGACATCACGCGCTGATGTCATTCTTGTCATTGAGTGAGGCCCAGCCCCTATTTGAGAGTCAGAGCACTCAACCTCATGCCGCCCGACCGTAGCCCTTGCGTAGTCAAAGCCACGATACTCTAGTGCCACGAAGTGTGCAAACAGACCTCAAAACATTAAACAGATTTCTCATCCCTCAACCATGTCTCACAAAGCTCCTAGCGCAGGCATGAAGGTACCGCATCACCTCCCTTTTCCGTATCCACACATTGCAACATCAAACAGCTGACACGTTTCGCCATAGGTGACCACGGGCGACAGACCCGTTTACCAGGAAGGCCCTGGCAACGTGGCCCAGGAGTCGCTCGCAGCCGAATCCGCCGCACGGGGCGGAGCATTTGCGTCCAACTCGGGCATGGAGCAGGGCCAGAAGCGATCCCAGCAGTCGTCGTCCGAGTCCCGCGCCGGTACCGGCCAAGGCAGCACCGCCGCCAACAAGACGACCTCGGGGATCGTCGACAGCCAGCAGACATCGCGCGGCACCGGTACGCAACAGCCGCAACAGGACCAGCAGCAGCAGCCGCCGCAGGGGTCTTCCGACCCCCGCGGCGGCGGTAACCCAGAGGGCCGCGTCCTCGGCGCGACCACATTCGAAACAATGCCCGGCGCATCCTCATCGGGCGCGATCCAAGAACCGCAGGGCCAGGCGGCGCCCAGCTACGTGCCCAACCAGCGCTATCGGGACCCGGCGGGCCCCCACGGCAAGAACCTGACCGAGGGCGGGTTTGAGGGCAGCGGCACCGAGGGCGGGCCGCTGCCGGAGCCGGGTACTATGGACGATCCGACACGGGTGGCGACGCGGGACCTGAAGGCGGCCATGGGTAGCCAGGGACGGGATGCCGGACCGAGGCAGATGGGTGGTGTCGAGGGGGAGGGGAAGAGTTGGTATACGCCTTTGAAGGGTGATGAATCGGCGTGAGAGGGCGGTTGGATCTATATGATATGTAAGGTATCTAGCACACAAAAGTCATAGTCAAACTTTCCAGTCAGTTCGCGTGGCTGTCGAGTGAGGCTTTGGACAGCATCTTTCAAGCCTTGCCCTGGCTCCCTACATTGATAAATGAACTGTTCAGGCGTCTGGGGAGTGTGAGAGAGCTGGCAGACAACAATACCAATCCATCCGATTACTGATTAACTGGTTTAGGCTCCCATGTTTGAGAATTAGTTCAAAACAATCACGGATGGGGCTGGGATCCGCCTCCTCCCTTCTCCGACGCGTTTCCTCGCCTTCCGACAAGCGAGACAAGGGGAAAGGCTGTTTCGTAGGTCAATAGACTCTTGACGGAACACCCCAACCCCGACCGAAGAAAACCTGCCCTACAACTCGGCAGTTGTCGAGACGCGTTCCCCGTCCGCATCTCTTCCCCACACAAACTCCACCACGTCCCTCCCGTCCAGAGCACGTGTTTTCGCTTTAAAGCACAACGGCAACGACGCCGGCAACAGCGGCCAGGACACCGCCTGCGTTAAGGGCGAGGTAGGCGGCGCTGTTGGTGTTGGCGGCATTGCTGCCGGTGCTGGTGGCGGTGCCGCTCTGCGAGCCGGTGCGCGTCGCCGAGTTTTGCTCGGTGTCCTGCGTGCTCTCCGCGGCCGCCGTTGTCGACGCCGTCGCCAACTGGGACGCCTTCGTCGTGCTCGAGGAGTACTGGCTGGCGTAACCGCAGAAGATGTCGCGCTGGCCGGCGCTCTCGTCTGGGAAAAGGCGTCAGTACGGGAAAGAGCAGGGGAGAAGAACGGGAAAGGGGTTGACTCACGCTGCCGGGGGTCGTTGGGGCAGTTGTTGTAGCAGCTGATGCCAGGGTAGGCCATGTTAGCGTAGGGTTCCGTCTGAGACTATTGGGGCTGATGGCTCCGTACGTGATGATGTTCTTCCACTGCTGGCACAAGCACTCCCACTCCTCTCTTCCGCAGGAATTGAGCTTGGCGTTCTCGGAGCTGAGGCAGGCCTCGACGATGTAATTGGCGGCGCAGCCAGTCGTCGTCTGGGCCATGGCGCACGACGCCAGGACAGCGAGCGGGAGCAGAATGGCCTTCATCTTGTATTTCGTGCACGGGATGGATTCCTCGAAACAATACGTTGCTGAGATAACGAGCGTGGAGTTGAAGCGAGTGAACAGGTTACCTCCTTTTGCCAGAAGGGAATGTTAATATACAATGGCGAAAGTCAACAAACCACAGAAATAATGAGGGGAGTCTCACACGGCAACGACGACAGCTACAGCAACGACAGGAGCGAATGTCTGAGGTGAATAGAGCGAGGGAAAGGGGGCACTGAGGTCTTCAAGAATGGACGATGGGGGAGATTAAAGGCACGCTAGCCGACCAACATGGGCATGGCGTCGCCTGCATCCAATGCCAATGTCTCCCGATCTTCCAGATCTCGCCGCGGCCCACTTCCTTGTCCACCCTGGTCCCTGGCTCGCTCGGACTTCGCCATCACAGCATGGTTGATGGCTTGCCCGTCGAGCCCTTCAATTGCACCCTGCCAGTCATGTTGTCTCTGTGAGAAGTACGAAGTAGTCTAGTTAACAACTCTGTGGTATTGTGATTGAACTCAGCTGGGGGCCAATGTGACGATGGCTTCATCGGGTAATTTGTGTCAAAAGAAACTTGGGATGCGGGTCTCGCGTGTTTCTTTGTCCAAGACTGGACGGCTGCAGTTTGGCCCACATCCCGCCCCCTGATTCGCCAGGCCCAGGCCAAATCTGGCCGACATGCCACGGGCCGCTGACCGGGGAACCCGCAAATGCAAGCTTCCTTGCCAAGCTCCTCCCGAGCCTGCCATTTCAGTTTCGAGTCTTCGACCTGCATCTTTTGTGTTCTGATATCGTCAAGGACTCGGATCTCTCAGAATGCAGATGTGGGCCAGCATTGCATACACGAGTTCTTCGGCTTACCTGCCTAGAAGTCGACACAAGTCGTTCGCCTGCATTTAGGGAAGCTCGGTGAGATGCTCACGGATCATCGTCGGCAGACTGCACATCAGCTAGGACAGAGATGCTGGGACCGCTGTCTGTGACATGGCCACGGGGCACTGCTAGATGCCGACACGAACTCACAGCAAGTCAAAGCTACAGTATCAGTTGCCTGGGGGGGGATGAAGTGAAGGGGTCTATCCATGGCGGGCATACCTCGATATCCTGGTTCAATGTGATAACCTTCACAATGCGTTCACCTGACCTCTTCAATCGGGGCCTTCAGATCGGCATTCTCACGCTCAAATTCTACAACCCTCGCCTTGATCTCCTCCATCCTCTCATCAGCCCCGCGCTGGGCCCTCGATGGTCTTGACCAACCGCCACAGCCGCAACACAATCACAATCGACGCGATCTCCTCGACAATACCCCTCCCTCGTCACCACATCCACAACGAAGCTAACGGTGATGACAGCCCCATCAAAACAATGAAACAAATCATGAAAATACCTAGGACACACATGCATTTCAGTCTTCTTGACAGCTGAGAGCCATCTGCCTACGGTAGATACATCAAACTTGAAAGCCCAAGGCAACTTACCGCCAGCTCAAAACCCACACCGTCACCCCCAATTCAACCACAAATAGCGTACTGAACAGCAGCGCAAGCGGATGCAGCGCCCCCTTGGCCCAGTCCACCAGGCTTCGTCCTTGCTGCCAAGGTTGCACGCCACCAGCTCAATGAGCAGGTCGATCAAGATGGCGGTCACGTCAAGGGAGACTAGGCCCAATAAAAAGTAGTGCTTCGCCCAGGACGAAAGGAGCGCTTTGGTTTGGTGGCGTCGGCGATCGTAGGTACTGGTAGTAGACCTCGTCGGGGGTGCTGCTGCTGGGTCGGAGTCGGGTCGGCTCGAAGAGGGACGGTGGACGGAGGAGGTGGAGGAGGGCATTTGTAATGGACTGAAGCTATGAGAAGGTTGTTCGACTGAGTACGGGAGCTTTGCGTATCCAGACGGAGTTTTTCCTCTTTACGGGTCCTAGGTATGTTTTCTGCCTGAGGGAGATGCAGGTTGGGTCCTAAACTGTCCCCTCCTTATTGCGGGCTTATTGCCATGTCAGAGTACAATATTGATGACGAGGAACGAGCAAGTGTGTTGGCGTGGAATGTGGTGTTGAGGATGGCGGTGCCTAACGGCAGCTTGAGGCTCTGTGCCCGCTTTCTCAGGTAGTCAAGCGTCCCAAGCAAGGAACGGATTTCAATCCGGCCAATGAAATGCTGAATCTGAGTTGAATGATCTTGTGACTACTAAAGCACTTGAAAACGAAATTTGAAGAGAAGAGAACCATACAAGCCGGCACAGTTTGCTGAGTGGTTTGCCCTCTTCTGGAGACGTTGCAATAGCTGAATAGTGTCAAAGACTACGCCAGGGGCACGGCGACCCCATGCGAGCAAGCGTACATACAAAAGAGAGATATCATGTCGTCTTGGGTGGTATCAAGCAGAACGCCCCAATATGCTCCATCTAGGTAAATACCGTCGCTTACTTACTTCCCATGATTCCCCCTTCAGATCCCAAAAGGTCGTTGAATCCGTGTCCGTACCTTGCCCCATGCGCTCCAAAAAAAAATGCGACACAATGCAGAAGAAAAAGCTTCCCATTCCTCTCGTAAAGAAAGCACTACCCCATGATCCCGTCGATGGACGGCATCCCATGTCGATGTGTGGCTCAAAAGTCGGCATCCCGTCATGCAAAGCGGCTACGCTTGCCTCCGCCAAACATGTCCTTGCCGTTCCCGTGTTCCAAACTGCCGAGGTCGAAAATCTCGGCTAGGTTGACCTTTCGTTTCTGCCCGGCCCCTCTCCCCAGCGAAGTCCTCCCTCCTGCCCGCCCATTCCGGTTCCTACCATTCCGTGGCGTCGCCCGGGTGTTGGAAGCGCTGATTGTTTGAGAGTCGGATAGGTTGAGGTTGGCAAGCCGCAACGCTTCGTCGTGGGGATAAGGATAGGATGCTTGGAAGTTGAAGGCATCTTGGGAGGGGACGGCGATCTCCACTTCCTCCACCACGGGACTAGGTGGAGCCGGTACGGTCGTGGTGAGGATGGGAGGTGCTGATGATTCTCTCGCGGACGCTTCTTCTTCCACAATGTCCCTTAGCCGTTGCACCGAGGCGGGGACGGCACGTTGCAGTCGTGGTGAAGAAACTTGAGCATCGGATCTTTCTGCTTCGTCGTCACTCTCAATTGGTGGGGATGTGGCGTCTCGCCCCTCTAACCGGTCCGTCGCCCATTTCCGGATTCTTTGGAGGCCCGCGTCGGTCTGCGAGCCCACGCTGTCCAGGAAGGAGAGCAAGTCTTCTAAGCAGTCCTGGTACCCGTCTGCTCGCGACTTGGCCTGGGCCTGAGCTGAAGTCTTATACAGCTTCGTTACCGACAGAGCGGCGGCCTTGAAGGCATCGAGAAGCTCGTTCGCCTCTACGCTCATTTCGGTTCGGCAAACTTGGTGCGACGAAGCAACGGTGATCGGAAAGGCCTAATCCAACGAAGCCCGCGATGCTTTGCCCGACGTTCTCTGGTGTTGGTCGTTGTCGAATGCCGCGGGAAGGGGTCTCGACCGTGACTGTTCGACTGAGGGGTTTTCACTTGGCCGAGCAGAGCCAGGGTGATGGGGTGGGCCCGGAGCGGAGCCTGTTTGCAGAGGAACGACTTGGAGTCCCGATGTTGCAGTAGATATAAGTAATGAGTGTCCGTATTCCGTGTTTCGTGCGTTGTACACGCTTTGCGATGCGGCGTATTGGGCGCTTTGCTCTCGAAATAGGGGTCCGACTTTGTGTTTCAGGGTCCGGGCGACGAGTTGCTGGTGCAGGGGTGTGTTGTCATCAAGCCTGGGCCTAAATAATCTTTTGGGAGAGGGCCCGAGGGTTAGGGACTGATGATTGCTGGGTGTCGTTCCTTTAGCACCATCGTCTCTGAGCGATTGGCGGAAGGTGAGCGACGGAGCACTGGCACTGGCGCTGTGGGGTACCGCACGTGTTTCTCAGTCTTCAAAGCTGGTAATTTATCACAGCAGCCTTCAACGTCCAAGTCTGGTCTGAGAACTGAACGCGAGATCTGACCGACGATTGCCAAAAGAAAGAATATAAAGACGTGAGGAACAAACATGAAATAAGTTGTCTAACATGCTAATATATGTTATTAATTATTCCTACACCGCTGTGCCCTTGGGCTTGCCGGACCTTCAACAACTTACTATACA